>NW_026775196.1:622500-635000 GCF_963082965.1 Carassius carassius
TAAGCAGGTTTGGGCCTGGTTAGTACTTGGATGGGAGACCGCCTGGGAATACCAGGTGCTGTAAGCTTTTGGGTTTTATTCCGAACTTATATAATGAACTGGAGATTAGAGTGTCTGATCTTTAAATAGCCCTCTCTTTGCAGCAGCTTTCGCTTACGGCCATACCAACCTGGCTATGCCTGATCTCATCTGATCTCGGAAGCTAAGCAGGTTTGGGCTTGGTTAGTACTTGGATGGGAGACCGCCTGGGAATACCAGGTGCTGTAAGCTTTTTGGAAAATTTTCTTTAGTTATGTAATAATCTTGAAAAAAAAAAAAAAGAGTCAATGCCCGATGTCTGAATCTTAGCATGTTTGGTTCTGGTTACTACTTGGATGGGAGACCGCCTGGGATTGCCAGGTGCTGTAAGCTTTAGGGTTTTCGTCCCTATTTATATAATGTACTGGAGATTACAGTGGCTGATCTTTAATTAGCCCTCTCTTTGCAGCAGCTTTCGCTTACGGCCATACCAACCTGGCTATGCCCGATCTCGTCTGATCTCGGAAGCTAAGCAGGTTTGGGCCTGGTTAGTACTTGGATGGGAGACCGCCTGGGAATACCAGGTGCTGTAAGCTTTTTGGAAAATTTTCATTAGTTATGTAATAATCTTGAAAAAAAAAAGAGTCAATGCCAGATCTCTGAATCTTAGAATGTTTGGTTCTGGTTATTACTTGGATGGGAGACTGCCTGAGAATAATACCAGGTGCTGTAAGCTTTTGGGTTTTCTTCCCTACTTATATATTGAACTGGAGATTAGAGTGGCTGATCTTTAAATAGCCCTCTCTCTGCAGCAGCCTTCGCTTACGGCCATACCTGGCTATGCCTGTTTAGTACTTGGATTGGAAACCGCCTGGGAATACCAGGTGCTGAAAGCTTTTTGGAAATTTTTCAAATTTTTTTACTTTTTGGAATTTTTTCACTAATTATATAATAATCGTGCAAAAAAAAAAAAAAAGAGTCAATGCCCGATGTCTGAATCTTAGCATGTTTGGTTCTGGTTACTACTTGGATGGGAGACTGCCTGGGATTGCCAGGTGCTGTAAGCTTTAGGGTTTTCGTCCCTATTTATATAATGTACTGGAGATTACAGTGGCTGATCTTTAATTAGCCCTCTCTTTGCAGCAGCTTTCGCTTACGGCCATACCAACCTGGCTATGCCCGATCTCGTCTGATCTCGGAAGCTAAGCAGGTTTGGGCCTGGTTAGTACTTGGATGGGAAACCGCCTGGGAATACCAGGTGCTGAAAGCTTTTTGGAAATTTTTCAAATTTTTTTACTTTTTTGAATTTTTTCACTAATTATATAATAATCGTGCAAAAAAAAATAAATAATAAAAAGAGTCAATGCCCGATGTCTGAATCTTAGCATGTTTGGTTCTGGTTACTACTTGGATGGGAGACCGCCTGGGATTGCCAGGTGCTGTAAGCTTTAGGGTTTTCATCCCTATTTATATAATGTACTGGAGATTACAGTGGCTGATCTTTAATTAGCCCTCTCTTTGCAGCAGCTTTCGCTTACGGCCATACCAACCTGGCTATGCCCGATCTCGTCTGATCTCGGAAGCTAAGCAGGTTTGGGCCTGGTTAGTACTTGGATGGGAGACCGCCTGGGAATACCAGGTGCTGTAAGCTTTTGGGTTTTATTCCGAACTTATATAATGAACTGGAGATTAGAGTGTCTGATCTTTAAATAGCCCTCTCTCTGCAGCAGCCTTCGCTTACGGCCATACCTGGCTATGCCTGTTTAGTACTTGGATTGGAAACCGCCTGGGAATACCAGGTGCTGAAAGCTTTTTGGAAATTTTTCAAATTTTTTTACTTTTTGGAATTTTTTCACTAATTATATAATAATCGTGCAAAAAAAAAAAAAAAAGAGTCAATGCCCGATGTCTGAATCTTAGCATGTTTGGTTCTGGTTACTACTTGGATGGGAGACTGCCTGGGATTGCCAGGTGCTGTAAGCTTTAGGGTTTTCGTCCCTATTTATATAATGTACTGGAGATTACAGTGGCTGATCTTTAATTAGCCCTCTCTTTGCAGCAGCTTTCGCTTACGGCCATACCAACCTGGCTATGCCCGATCTCGTCTGATCTCGGAAGCTAAGCAGGTTTGGGCCTGGTTAGTACTTGGATGGGAGACCGCCTGGGAATACCAGGTGCTGTAAGCTTTTGGGTTTTATTCCGAACTTATATAATGAACTGGAGATTACAGTGGCTGATCTTTAATTAGCCCTCTCTTTGCAGCAGCTTTCGCTTACGGCCATACCAACCTGGCTATGCCCGATCTCGTCTGATCTCGGAAGCTAAGCAGGTTTGGGCCTGGTTAGTACTTGGATTGGAGACCGCCTGGGAATACCAGGTGCTGTAAGCTTTTTGGAAAATTTTCATTAGTTATGTAATAATCTTGAAAAAAAAAAAAGAGTCAATGCCAGATCTCTGAATCTTAGAATGTTTGGTTCTGGTTATTACTTGGATGGGAGACTGCCTGAGAATAATACCAGGTGCTGTAAGCTTTTGGGTTTTCTTCCCTACTTATATATTGAACTGGAGATTAGAGTGGCTGATCTTTAAATAGCCCTCTCTCTTCAGCAGCCTTCGCTTACGGCCATACCTGGCTATGCCTGTTTAGTACTTGGATGGGAAACCGCCTGGGAATACCAGGTGCTGAAAGCTTTTTGGAAATTTTTCAAATTTTTTTACTTTTTGGAATTTTTTCACTAATTATATAATAATCGTGCAAAAAAAAAAAAAAAAAAAAAAAAAGAGTCAATGCCCGATGTCTGAATCTTAGCATGTTTGGTTCTGGTTACTACTTGGATGGGAGACTGCCTGGGATTGCCAGGTGCTGTAAGCTTTAGGGTTTTCGTCCCTATTTATATAATGTACTGGAGATTACAGTGGCTGATCTTTAATTAGCCCTCTCTTTGCAGCAGCTTTCGCTTACGGCCATACCAACCTGGCTATGCCCGATCTCGTCTGATCTCGGAAGCTAAGCAGGTTTGGGCCTGGTTAGTACTTGGATGGGAGACCGCCTGGGAATACCAGGTGCTGTAAGCTTTTGGGTTTTATTCCGAACTTATATAATGAACTGGAGATTAGAGTGTCTGATCTTTAAATAGCCCTCTCTTTGCAGCAGGTTTCGCTTACGGCCATACCAACCTGGCTATGCCTGATCTCGTCTGATCTCGGAAGCTAAGCAGGTTTGGGCTTGGTTAGTACTTGGATGGGAGACCGCCTGGGAATACCAGGTGCTGTAAGCTTTTTGGAAAATTTTCATTAGTTATGTAATAATCTTGAAAAAAAAAAAAAAAGAGTCAATGCCAGATCTCTGAATCTTAGAATGTTTGGTTCTGGTTATTACTTGGATGGGAGACTGCCTGAGAATAATACCAGGTGCTGTAAGCTTTTGGGTTTTCTTCCCTACTTATATATTGAACTGGAGATTAGAGTGGCTGATCTTTAAATAGCCCTCTCTCTGCAGCAGCCTTCGCTTACGGCCATACCTGGCTATGCCTGTTTAGTACTTGGATTGGAAACCGCCTGGGAATACCAGGTGCTGAAAGCTTTTTGGAAATTTTTCAAATTTTTTTACTTTTTGGAATTTTTTCACTAATTATATAATAATCGTGCAAAAAAAAAAAAAAAAGAGTCAATGCCCGATGTCTGAATCTTAGCATGTTTGGTTCTGGTTACTACTTGGATGGGAGACTGCCTGGGATTGCCAGGTGCTGTAAGCTTTAGGGTTTTCGTCCCTATTTATATAATGTACTGGAGATTACAGTGGCTGATCTTTAATTAGCCCTCTCTTTGCAGCAGCTTTCGCTTACGGCCATACCAACCTGGCTATGCCCGATCTCGTCTGATCTCGGAAGCTAAGCAGGTTTGGGCCTGGTTAGTACTTGGATGGGAGACCGCCTGGGAATACCAGGTGCTGTAAGCTTTTGGGTTTTATTCCGAACTTATATAATGAACTGGAGATTACAGTGGCTGATCTTTAATTAGCCCTCTCTTTGCAGCAGCTTTCGCTTACGGCCATACCAACCTGGCTATGCCCGATCTCGTCTGATCTCGGAAGCTAAGCAGGTTTGGGCCTGGTTAGTACTTGGATGGGAGACCGCCTGGGAATACCAGGTGCTGTAAGCTTTTTGGAAAATTTTCATTAGTTATGTAATAATCTTGAAAAAAAAAAAAGAGTCAATGCCAGATCTCTGAATCTTAGAATGTTTGGTTCTGGTTATTACTTGGATGGGAGACTGCCTGAGAATAATACCAGGTGCTGTAAGCTTTTGGGTTTTCTTCCCTACTTATATATTGAACTGGAGATTAGAGTGGCTGATCTTTAAATAGCCCTCTCTCTTCAGCAGCCTTCGCTTACGGCCATACCTGGCTATGCCTGTTTAGTACTTGGATGGGAAACCGCCTGGGAATACCAGGTGCTGAAAGCTTTTTGGAAATTTTTCAAATTTTTTTACTTTTTGGAATTTTTTCACTAATTATATAATAATCGTGCAAAAAAAAAAAAAAAAAAAAAAAAAGAGTCAATGCCCGATGTCTGAATCTTAGCATGTTTGGTTCTGGTTACTACTTGGATGGGAGACTGCCTGGGATTGCCAGGTGCTGTAAGCTTTAGGGTTTTCGTCCCTATTTATATAATGTACTGGAGATTACAGTGGCTGATCTTTAATTAGCCCTCTCTTTGCAGCAGCTTTCGCTTACGGCCATACCAACCTGGCTATGCCCGATCTCGTCTGATCTCGGAAGCTAAGCAGGTTTGGGCCTGGTTAGTACTTGGATGGGAGACCGCCTGGGAATACCAGGTGCTGTAAGCTTTTGGGTTTTATTCCGAACTTATATAATGAACTGGAGATTACAGTGGCTGATCTTTAATTAGCCCTCTCTTTGCAGCAGCTTTCGCTTACGGCCATACCAACCTGGCTATGCCCGATCTCGTCTGATCTCGGAAGCTAAGCAGGTTTGGGCCTGGTTAGTAATTGGATGGGAGACCGCCTGGGAATACCAGGTGCTGTAAGCTTTTTGGAAAATTTTCATTAGTTATGTAATAATCTTGAAAAAAAAAAAAGAGTCAATGCCAGATCTCTGAATCTTAGAATGTTTGGTTCTGGTTATTACTTGGATGGGAGACTGCCTGAGAATAATACCAGGTGCTGTAAGCTTTTGGGTTTTCTTCCCTACTTATATATTGAACTGGAGATTAGAGTGGCTGATCTTTAAATAGCCCTCTCTCTTCAGCAGCCTTCGCTTACGGCCATACCTGGCTATGCCTGTTTAGTACTTGGATGGGAAACCGCCTGGGAATACCAGGTGCTGAAAGCTTTTTGGAAATTTTTCAAATTTTTTTACTTTTTGGAATTTTTTCACTAATTATATAATAATCGTGCAAAAAAAAAAAAAAAAGAGTCAATGCCCGATGTCTGAATCTTAGCATGTTTGGTTCTGGTTACTACTTGGATGGGAGACTGCCTGGGATTGCCAGGTGCTGTAAGCTTTAGGGTTTTCGTCCCTATTTATATAATGTACTGGAGATTACAGTGGCTGATCTTTAATTAGCCCTCTCTTTGCAGCAGCTTTCGCTTACGGCCATACCAACCTGGCTATGCCCGATCTCGTCTGATCTCGGAAGCTAAGCAGGTTTGGGCCTGGTTAGTACTTGGATGGGAGACCACCTGGGAATACCAGGTGCTGTAAGCTTTTGGGTTTTATTCCGAACTTATATAATGAACTGGAGATTACAGTGGCTGATCTTTAATTAGCCCTCTCTTTGCAGCAGCTTTCGCTTACGGCCATAACAACCTGGCTATGCCTGATCTCGTCTGATCTCGGAAGCTAAGCAGTTTGGGCTTGGTTAGTACTTGGATGGGAGACCGCCTGGGAATACCAGGTGCTGTAAGCTTTTTGGAAAATTTTCATTAGTTATGTAATAATCTTGAAAAAAAAAAAAAAAGAGTCAATGCCAGATCTCTGAATCTTAGAATGTTTGGTTCTGGTTATTACTTGGATGGGAGACTGCCTGAGAATAATACCAGGTGCTGTAAGCTTTTGGGTTTTCTTCCCTACTTATATATTGAACTGGAGATTAGAGTGGCTGATCTTTAAATAGCCCTCTCTCTTCAGCAGCCTTCGCTTATGGCCATACCTGGCTATGCCTGTTTAGTACTTGGATGGGAGATCGCCTGGGAATACCAGGTGCTGTAAGCTTTTGGGTTTTATTCCGAACTTATATAATGAACTGGAGATTACAGTGGCTGATCTTTAATTAGCCCTCTCTTTGCAGCAGCTTTCGCTTACGGCCATACCAACCTGGCTATGCCCGATCTCGTCTGATCTCGGAAGCTAAGCAGGTTTGGGCCTGGTTAGTACTTGGATGGGAGACCGCCTGGGAATACCAGGTGCTGTAAGCTTTTGTGTTTTATTCCGAACTTATATAATGAACTGGAGATTAGAGTGTCTGATCTTTAAATAGCCCTCTCTTTGCAGCAGGTTTCGCTTACGGCCATACCAACCTGGCTATGCCTGATCTCGTCTGATCTCGGAAGCTAAGCAGGTTTGGGCTTGGTTAGTACTTGGATGGGAGACCGCCTGGGAATACCAGGTGCTGTAAGCTTTTTGGAAAATTTTCATTAGTTATGTAATAATCTTGAAAAAAAAAAAAAAAGAGTCAATGCCAGATCTCTGAATCTTAGAATGTTTGGTTCTGGTTATTACTTGGATGGGAGACTGCCTGAGAATAATACCAGGTGCTGTAAGCTTTTGGGTTTTCTTCCCTACTTATATATTGAACTGGAGATTAGAGTGGCTGATCTTTAAATAGCCCTCTCTCTGCAGCAGCCTTCGCTTACGGCCATACCTGGCTATGCCTGTTTAGTACTTGGATTGGAAACCGCCTGGGAATACCAGGTGCTGAAAGCTTTTTGGAAATTTTTCAAATTTTTTTACTTTTTGGAATTTTTTCACTAATTATATAATAATCGTGCAAAAAAAAAAAAAAAAGAGTCAATGCCCGATGTCTGAATCTTAGCATGTTTGGTTCTGGTTACTACTTGGATGGGAGACTGCCTGGGATTGCCAGGTGCTGTAAGCTTTAGGGTTTTCGTCCCTATTTATATAATGTACTGGAGATTACAGTGGCTGATCTTTAATTAGCCCTCTCTTTGCAGCAGCTTTCGCTTACGGCCATACCAACCTGGCTATGCCCGATCTCGTCTGATCTCGGAAGCTAAGCAGGTTTGGGCCTGGTTAGTACTTGGATGGGAGACCGCCTGGGAATACCAGGTGCTGTAAGCTTTTGGGTTTTATTCCGAACTTATATAATGAACTGGAGATTACAGTGGCTGATCTTTAATTAGCCCTCTCTTTGCAGCAGCTTTCGCTTACGGCCATACCAACCTGGCTATGCCCGATCTCGTCTGATCTCGGAAGCTAAGCAGGTTTGGGCCTGGTTAGTACTTGGATGGGAGACCGCCTGGGAATACCAGGTGCTGTAAGCTTTTTGGAAAATTTTCATTAGTTATGTAATAATCTTGAAAAAAAAAAAAGAGTCAATGCCAGATCTCTGAATCTTAGAATGTTTGGTTCTGGTTATTACTTGGATGGGAGACTGCCTGAGAATAATACCAGGTGCTGTAAGCTTTTGGGTTTTCTTCCCTACTTATATATTGAACTGGAGATTAGAGTGGCTGATCTTTAAATAGCCCTCTCTCTTCAGCAGCCTTCGCTTACGGCCATACCTGGCTATGCCTGTTTAGTACTTGGATGGGAAACCGCCTGGGAATACCAGGTGCTGAAAGCTTTTTGGAAATTTTTCAAATTTTTTTACTTTTTGGAATTTTTTCACTAATTATATAATAATCGTTCAAAAAAAAAAAAAAAAAAAAAAAAAGAGTCAATGCCCGATGTCTGAATCTTAGCATGTTTGGTTCTGGTTACTACTTGGATGGGAGACTGCCTGGGATTGCCAGGTGCTGTAAGCTTTAGGGTTTTCGTCCCTATTTATATAATGTACTGGAGATTACAGTGGCTGATCTTTAATTAGCCCTCTCTTTGCAGCAGCTTTCGCTTACGGCCATACCAACCTGGCTATGCCCGATCTCGTCTGATCTCGGAAGCTAAGCAGGTTTGGGCCTGGTTAGTACTTGGATGGGAGACCGCCTGGGAATACCAGGTGCTGTAAGCTTTTGGGTTTTATTCCGAACTTATATAATGAACTGGAGATTAGAGTGTCTGATCTTTAAATAGCCCTCTCTTTGCAGCAGGTTTCGCTTACGGCCATACCAACCTGGCTATGCCTGATCTCGTCTGATCTCGGAAGCTAAGCAGGTTTGGGCTTGGTTAGTACTTGGATGGGAGACCGCCTGGGAATACCAGGTGCTGTAAGCTTTTTGGAAAATTTTCATTAGTTATGTAATAATCTTAAAAAAAAAAAAAAAAGAGTCAATGCCAGATCTCTGAATCTTAGAATGTTTGGTTCTGGTTATTACTTGGATGGGAGACTGCCTGAGAATAATACCAGGTGCTGTAAGCTTTTGGGTTTTCTTCCCTACTTATATATTGAACTGGAGATTAGAGTGGCTGATCTTTAAATAGCCCTCTCTCTGCAGCAGCCTTCGCTTACGGCCATACCTGGCTATGCCTGTTTAGTACTTGGATGGGAAACCGCCTGGGAATACCAGGTGCTGAAAGCTTTTTGGAAATTTTTCAAATTTTTTTACTTTTTGGAATTTTTTCACTAATTATATAATAATCGTGCAAAAAAAAAAAAAAAGAGTCAATGCCCGATGTCTGAATCTTAGCATGTTTGGTTCTGGTTACTACTTGGATGGGAGACTGCCTGGGATTGCCAGGTGCTGTAAGCTTTAGGGTTTTCGTCCCTATTTATATAATGTACTGGAGATTACAGTGGCTGATCTTTAATTAGCCCTCTCTTTGCAGCAGCTTTCGCTTACGGCCATACCGACCTGGCTATGCCCGATCTCGTCTGATCTCGGAAGCTAAGCAGGTTTGGGCCTGGTTAGTACTTGGATGGGAGACCGCCTGGGAATACCAGGTGCTGTAAGCTTTTTGGAAAATTTTCATTAGTTATGTAATAATCTTGAAAAAAAAAAAAGAGTCAATGCCAGATCTCTGAATCTTAGAATGTTTGGTTCTGGTTATTACTTGGATGGGAGACTGCCTGAGAATAATACCAGGTGCTGTAAGCTTTTGGGTTTTCTTCCCTACTTATATATTGAACTGGAGATTAGAGTGGCTGATCTTTAAATAGCCCTCTCTCTTCAGCAGCCTTCGCTTACGGCCATACCTGGCTATGCCTGTTTAGTACTTGGATGGGAAACCGCCTGGGAATACCAGGTGCTGAAAGCTTTTTGGAAATTTTTCAAATTTTTTTACTTTTTGGAATTTTTTCACTAATTATATAATAATCGTGCAAAAAAAAAAAAAAAAAAAAAAAAAGAGTCAATGCCCGATGTCTGAATCTTAGCATGTTTGGTTCTGGTTACTACTTGGATGGGAGACTGCCTGGGATTGCCAGGTGCTGTAAGCTTTAGGGTTTTCGTCCCTATTTATATAATGTACTGGAGATTACAGTGGCTGATCTTTAATTAGCCCTCTCTTTGCAGCAGCTTTCGCTTACGGCCATACCAACCTGGCTATGCCCGATCTCGTCTGATCTCGGAAGCTAAGCAGGTTTGGGCCTGGTTAGTACTTGGATGGGAGACCGCCTGGGAATACCAGGTGCTGTAAGCTTTTGGGTTTTATTCCGAACTTATATAATGAACTGGAGATTACAGTGGCTGATCTTTAATTAGCCCTCTCTTTGCAGCAGCTTTCGCTTACGGCCATACCAACCTGGCTATGCCCGATCTCGTCTGATCTCGGAAGCTAAGCAGGTTTGGGCCTGGTTAGTAATTGGATGGGAGACCGCCTGGGAATACCAGGTGCTGTAAGCTTTTTGGAAAATTTTCATTAGTTATGTAATAATCTTGAAAAAAAAAAAAGAGTCAATGCCAGATCTCTGAATCTTAGAATGTTTGGTTCTGGTTATTACTTGGATGGGAGACTGCCTGAGAATAATACCAGGTGCTGTAAGCTTTTGGGTTTTCTTCCCTACTTATATATTGAACTGGAGATTAGAGTGGCTGATCTTTAAATAGCCCTCTCTCTTCAGCAGCCTTCGCTTACGGCCATACCTGGCTATGCCTGTTTAGTACTTGGATGGGAAACCGCCTGGGAATACCAGGTGCTGAAAGCTTTTTGGAAATTTTTCAAATTTTTTTACTTTTTGGAATTTTTTCACTAATTATATAATAATCGTGCAAAAAAAAAAAAAAAAGAGTCAATGCCCGATGTCTGAATCTTAGCATGTTTGGTTCTGGTTACTACTTGGATGGGAGACTGCCTGGGATTGCCAGGTGCTGTAAGCTTTAGGGTTTTCGTCCCTATTTATATAATGTACTGGAGATTACAGTGGCTGATCTTTAATTAGCCCTCTCTTTGCAGCAGCTTTCGCTTACGGCCATACCAACCTGGCTATGCCCGATCTCGTCTGATCTCGGAAGCTAAGCAGGTTTGGGCCTGGTTAGTACTTGGATGGGAGACCGCCTGGGAATACCAGGTGCTGTAAGCTTTTGGGTTTTATTCCGAACTTATATAATGAACTGGAGATTACAGTGGCTGATCTTTAATTAGCCCTCTCTTTGCAGCAGCTTTCGCTTACGGCCATAACAACCTGGCTATGCCTGATCTCGTCTGATCTCGGAAGCTAAGCAGTTTGGGCTTGGTTAGTACTTGGATGGGAGACCGCCTGGGAATACCAGGTGCTGTAAGCTTTTTGGAAAATTTTCATTAGTTATGTAATAATCTTGAAAAAAAAAAAAAAAGAGTCAATGCCAGATCTCTGAATCTTAGAATGTTTGGTTCTGGTTATTACTTGGATGGGAGACTGCCTGAGAATAATACCAGGTGCTGTAAGCTTTTGGGTTTTCTTCCCTACTTATATATTGAACTGGAGATTAGAGTGGCTGATCTTTAAATAGCCCTCTCTCTTCAGCAGCCTTCGCTTACGGCCATACCTGGCTATGCCTGTTTAGTACTTGGATGGGAGACCGCCTGGGAATACCAGGTGCTGTAAGCTTTTGGGTTTTATTCCGAACTTATATAATGAACTGGAGATTACAGTGGCTGATCTTTAATTAGCCCTCTCTTTGCAGCAGCTTTTGCTTACGGCCATACCAACCTGGCTATGCCCGATCTCGTCTGATCTCGGAAGCTAAGCAGGTTTGGGCCTGGTTAGTACTTGGATGGGAGACCGCCTGGGAATACCAGGTGCTGTAAGCTTTTGTGTTTTATTCCGAACTTATATAATGAACTGGAGATTAGAGTGTCTGATCTTTAAATAGCCCTCTCTTTGCAGCAGGTTTCGCTTACGGCCATACCAACCTGGCTATGCCTGATCTCGTCTGATCTCGGAAGCTAAGCAGGTTTGGGCTTGGTTAGTACTTGGATGGGAGACCGCCTGGGAATACCAGGTGCTGTAAGCTTTTTGGAAAATTTTCATTAGTTATGTAATAATCTTGAAAAAAAAAAAAAAAGAGTCAATGCCAGATCTCTGAATCTTAGAATGTTTGGTTCTGGTTATTACTTGGATGGGAGACTGCCTGAGAATAATACCAGGTGCTGTAAGCTTTTGGGTTTTCTTCCCTACTTATATATTGAACTGGAGATTAGAGTGGCTGATCTTTAAATAGCCCTCTCTCTGCAGCAGCCTTCGCTTACGGCCATACCTGGCTATGCCTGTTTAGTACTTGGATTGGAAACCGCCTGGGAATACCAGGTGCTGAAAGCTTTTTGGAAATTTTTCAAATTTTTTTACTTTTTGGAATTTTTTCACTAATTATATAATAATCGTGCAAAAAAAAAAAAAAAAGAGTCAATGCCCGATGTCTGAATCTTAGCATGTTTGGTTCTGGTTACTACTTGGATGGGAGACTGCCTGGGATTGCCAGGTGCTGTAAGCTTTAGGGTTTTCGTCCCTATTTATATAATGTACTGGAGATTACAGTGGCTGATCTTTAATTAGCCCTCTCTTTGCAGCAGCTTTCGCTTACGGTCATACCAACCTGGCTATGCCCGATCTCGTCTGATCTCGGAAGCTAAGCAGGTTTGGGCCTGGTTAGTACTTGGATGGGAGACCGCCTGGGAATACCAGGTGCTGTAAGCTTTTGGGTTTTATTCCGAACTTATATAATGAACTGGAGATTACAGTGGCTGATCTTTAATTAGCCCTCTCTTTGCAGCAGCTTTCGCTTACGGCCATACCAACCTGGCTATGCCCGATCTCGTTTGATCTCGGAAGCTAAGCAGGTTTGGGCCTGGTTAGTACTTGGATGGGAGACCGCCTGGGAATACCAGGTGCTGTAAGCTTTTTGGAAAATTTTCATTAGTTATGTAAT
>NW_026775196.1:640000-660000 GCF_963082965.1 Carassius carassius
ATTGCCAGGTGCTGTAAGCTTTAGGGTTTTCGTCCCTATTTATATAATGTACTGGAGATTACAGTGGCTGATCTTTAATTAGCCCTCTCTTTGCAGCAGCTTTCGCTTACGGCCATACCAACCTGGCTATGCCCGATCTCGTCTGATCTCGGAAGCTAAGCAGGTTTGGGCCTGGTTAGTACTTGGATGGGAGACCGCCTGGGAATACAAGGTGCTGTAAGCTTTTGGGTTTTATTCCGAACTTATATAATGAACTGGAGATTAGAGTGTCTGATCTTTAAATAGCCCTCTCTTTGCAGCAGCTTTCGCTTACGGCCATACCAACCTGGCTATGCCTGATCTCATCTGATCTTGGAAGCTAAGCAGGTTTGGGCTTGGTTAGTACTTGGATGGGAGACCGCCTGGGAATACCAGGTGCTGTAAGCTTTTTGGAAAATTTTCTTTAGTTATGTAATAATCTTGAAAAAAAAAAAAAAAGAGTCAATGCCCGATGTCTGAATCTTAGCATGTTTGGTTCTGGTTACTACTTGGATGGGAGACCGCCTGGGATTGCCAGGTGCTGTAAGCTTTAGGGTTTTCGTCCCTATTTATATAATGTACTGGAGATTACAGTGGCTGATCTTTAATTAGCCCTCTCTTTGCAGCAGCTTTCGCTTACGGCCATACCAACCTGAGGGCGCTAGAGAGCTACAGGAAGTGTTGGCTGCAGTTGGGAGAGGAAGGCTCTCCTCCATTTTGATTTTTCTGTCAGTGTTTGTTTTGTGAGTTGTTTTTGGACTTTAGTTTATTTTTTGTGTTTTTTCTGTTTTAAACCACCTAACAGCAGCATCTTGCTGGCTGGAGGGTGGTTAATTTTTTGTTTGATTTTTGTACAATGGACGGATTATTGGCAAACGACACTGGACTGGCTGGAGAGACACGCATGGCAAACGACACTGGAATGGCTGGAGAGACACGTATGGCAAACGAAACTGGACTGGCTGGAGAGACACGTATGGCAAACGACACTGGACTGCTTGGAGAGACACGTATGGCAAATGACCCTGGACTGGCTGGAGAGACACGCATGGCAAATGATCCTGGAGTGGAGTATCGACAACGAGCAGGACACGGTAAAAAACAAGATGGAAGAGATAAAATTGGTGAAAGGAAATACTTAAAGGAGGCAACTGTGATTGTGAATGTCGAGAACGTAAATGAGGTGAGAGCTGTGGATATTATTAAAGCTGTGACGGAAAAATGTGGATATGGTAAAATTTTAGCACTAAGGCCAAGACAAGGAAAGGAATATGAACTGACAATGGAGAAAGAAGAAACATGTGATGAACTGACTGAGGGATTGTTAATTAAAGGAGTTAACTGTGAGATAAAGAAACTGCAAAATAGAGATTATGTTGTTTCCTTCATGCACCTGCCCGTCTACCTTGATGATAAAGACATTTTTAGAAAATTGGAGGGATGGGGAGTTAATCCCATTTCAAAATTAAAAAGAAGATGCTACCCGGGCACTGAAATAGAGGATGGAACAAGGTTTTTAAAAGTGAGATTCCCCAAGGAGGTGGCATCATTGCCCTACAGCACAAAGCTGGAAACAGCAGAAGGGCCGCAGTACTTTAGGGTGATGCACAGCCACCAGGTGAAGACCTGTAAGCTGTGCATGAGCCCGGATCATCTGCTCAAAGAATGCCCTGAATTTAAGTGTCACAAGTGCGAGGAAAGGGGACATTTCGCAAGGGATTGCAATGCGGTCAGATGCCCGGAGTGTCAAAAGATTTTAAACAAGTGTGAGTGTTGGATGGAGGGAGAGGAAGGAGGTCTGGAGCATCGGGTGGACGGACAGGTGCATGAAGGAAACACTGAAGAGGAAGGAGATATTGATGAAGGACAAGGGGATGAAGGATTATCACAAAAGGAAACAGAAGGAGGAACAGGAAACCAAGAGGAAGAAGAAGAAGGAAAAAAGAATGATATGGATGAGGAACAAACAGCAGAACAGAATACCCAATGGACAGAAATGGAAATATCTGACAGTTTTAAAAATCTTTTGGATAATGTGGAGAGGGATGAACAGGGAATGTATGATCAAAACAAAGAAATGGACAGTGAAGAAGAAACAAGGATGGACAACATGGGAAAAGACAGAGGGGAGAGAGGACAAAGTAGAAGAAGAACATTAAAGGTAAAACCAAATGTGGAAAATGCAAGAAAAAAGTTAATGACAAGGGGCCGAGTAAAAAGTGTAAACAGATATGAAGTGTTAAGAGGGCTGGAGGGAGAAGATGGAAAATAATGGTTTTTATGTATTTATTTTTATTTATTTTAATGGTTTTAAGTTGTGTTACTTTTAATGCAAGGGGATTGATGGACATGGGTAAATTTGAAAAGGTGAAAGAAATGTGTAAAGGAGAGGATGTGATTTTATTACAAGAAACTAACTGGAGGGAAGAGTACATGACTGAAATAAGGAAAAGGTGGAGCGGAGAGATTTTATATAACAATGGTGATGGGAGGCTTGGAAGAGGAGTTGCGATTTTAATAAAAGAAAACTGTGGGGTATCATGTAAAACAATATATAATGACGTAGATGGGAAATGTATTGCGGTTGAAATGGAGTATAAGGAGAAAAAAGTTATTGTAGTTAATATTCATGCACCGACTGTAGAGAATGAAAAGAAGGAATATTTTAATGTATTAAGAGATTTTTTAAAAAAGCATAAAGAAGTTATTATGATGGGTGATTTTAATACCGTTTTCAGTAAATTAGAAATGGGTGAGGGAATGGTTTTTAAAAATGATAAAGGAAGAAAAGAACTGAAACTATTAATGGAAGAAAATAATATGATTGATGTATGGAGAGAAAGAAATGAAAAAAAGAAAGAATATTCAAGGAGGCAATTAGTAGGGAATTTTATGTGTAAGACAAGGATTGATTTTATTTTGTGTACAAGGAACATTGAAGGATATATCGGTAACATTAAATATGAAGAATCAAGCTTAAGTGACCATAAACCAATTTTTTTGCAAGTAGACTGGAGTTCAGTGAAAAGAGGGCCGGGTGTATGGGTGTTAAATGTAGAGGTTTTGAAGAATGAGGAGTATGTTTTAAGTATTAAAGAAATTATTGAAAAAGAAAAGGAGAATGAAATGTACAGTGAAGATAAAAGGATATGGTGGGAAAATGTTAAATATTTAGTTAAAAAATTCACAATAAAGTATTGCAAATTAATACAGATATGTAAGAGGAAGAAGGAGAGAGAAATAAGAGAAAAATTGGAAAAGGAATTAAATGAGAATGGGAAAGATATACAAAAAATAAAAGAATTGGAGGGAATATTGAAAGAAATGGAAGAGAAAAAATATGAAGGAGCAAGACTAAGAAGCAAAGCTAAATATACTGTGGAGGGAGAAAAATGTACAAAATTTTTCTTTGATCTAGAAAAAATACGAGGGAAAGCTGGAATGATTAAAGAAATAAGAGGAAAAAATGGTGTAGTGGTGGAAACAAATGAGGAAATATTAAAAGAAGTAAAAGCATATTATGAGAACCTGTTTAGTACTGAGGGGTTGAAGGAAGAAGAGAAATTGGAGTTACTTAAGCAAATAAAAACAACAGTAGGAGAAGTAGACAAAAAAGAGTGTGATGAAGAGATAAGAGAAGAAGAGATAAAAAGAGCAATAAGTGAATTAAACAAAAATAAAAGTCCAGGTATAGATGGTTTGGGGAGTGAATTTTATATTGTTTTTAAAGATTTTTTAACCAGTATTTTAAAAGAAGTATATGAAGAGATCTTTAAAAAAGAAGAAATGAATCAGAGAATGGGGATGGGATTATTAAAGTTGATATATAAAAGAAAAGGAGATAAAGTAGACTTAAAAAATTATAGACCAATTACAATGTTGAATACAGATCTGAAAATTTTAACAAAAGTTTTAGCCAACAGATTGAAAGAGGTAATGCCAACCATAATTGAAACAAATCAAGTGTATGGAGTTAAAGGGAAAGATATAGCGGACACAACTTTAAGTATAATAGATAGAATAAGATATATGAAAGAAAAAAACAAAAAAGGATATGTTATTAGTTTGGATTTCGAAAAGGCTTTTGATAGAGTGGAGCATGAATATTTATTTGGAATTTTAAGAAGGTACGGGTTTGGGGAAAATTTTATCAAGTGGATTACAATTTTATATAGGGGAGCAATAACAAGAATACAGTGTAATGGTTTTTTAACTGAATGTTTTAAAATTACTAGATCAATAAGACAAGGATGTCCATTATCAGCGCTTTTATATTCTTTAGTTGCAGAACCATTGGGATTAGCTATTAAAATAGACGAAGACATAAGAGGGATAAACATTGAAGGAAGTGGGGGAAATGAAAAAATATTTCAATATGCAGATGATACGACAATAATAGTTAAAGATATAGAGAGTGTTAATAAAGTAATGGAAGTAGTACAGATGTTTTGTAGGGGATCAGGAGGTAAGATAAATGAAGAAAAAACTATATATATGAGATTTGGAGGAGTGACTGTTTTAACAGAGTTTTTTCATTTTAAAGAAACAAAAGAAATAAGGATTTTAGGTGTTCTAATGGGAAAAGAAGAAAGGAATGTTAAAGAAAAAATGTGGGAAGAAATAGTAGGAGGTATTGAAAGAAGGTTAAATTTTTGGAAATTGAGGACATTAAGTTTAAAAGGGAAGGTTTTAATTTTAAATGTGTTAATGGTGTCAAAGTTGTGGTATGTTTTATATGTGACTGCTATGCCAATGTGGGTGGAGACAAGGTTGAAAAAATGTTTTTTAGATTTTTTATGGAATAGTAAACCGTCAAGAATTGCATATAGTACATTAATAGGAGAAATAGGGAAAGGAGGGATGGGATTAATTGATGTTGAACAGAGAAAAAATAGCTTAAGAATTAAAATAGTAAAAAAATATCTAGATGATGGTCACAAAACTGCATGGAAAAAAACAATGGAATATTTTTTAAACAAATGTGGGGATTTTAACATGGGGGATGGGATTTTATGGATGAAAACAAAGAATTGGATGACAGAGTGCTTACCAGAGTTTTATAGGGAAATGTTTAGTGCCTGGGGAAAATTTTTAGATAGACTTGAGTATGATCCACATGGGAGAGAAAACATTTTAAATCAACCTCTGTTTTTAAACCAAAACATTTTAAAACAAGACAAAGGAATTTTTTTAAAGAAATGGATGGAAGTGGGGATAACAAGAGTGAGAGATGTTTTGTATGAATTTAAAGAAGGGTTTTTACCAACACAATTTATTGTAGATGCAATGGAGGAGGCAAAAGAGGATTACAGTGAACAAGTAATAAAAAATAAATATGAAATCATTAAAAATGCAATACCTAAAGAGTGGATAAAAAGAATAGAAAGTATGGAAGGAGAGCCAAAAGAGAAATGTATTCATGTGAAATTAGGGGGAAAACTGTATGATTTTAAGGAATGTACTGTGAAAATGATTTATTGTGCTTTTAGAGATGATGTTTTTAAAGAACCGATTGCAAATGGTTACTGGGTGCAGAAATTCAAAGATTTAAAAAAAGAGTGTATATGGAGAAACATGACGGGGAAATGTGTGGAAACAAAATTGGAATGTTTGGAGTATTTTATAAGGCATAAAGTGGTTTTTACTGATGTTATTTTAAATAAAATAGGAATGGAAGAAAATGCTCTGTGTAAAGTGTGCCAGGAAGAGGAAGAGGGGATTTTACATATGTTTTTACATTGTAGAGAGCTAGAGGACTTTTTAAGGAAATGTAAATGTTTAATTAAAGATGTGACTGAGGAGTGGGATGAAAATGTAATGGAATGGAACAGAGTTGTGATGTTTGGTTGGGAAAAAAAGTTTCAAAACAAAAGTTTCATTAATCTGTGTGTAATGCTAATGAAAAGTGCAATATGGGACAGAAGAACTGTGGCTAAAAAGGAAAAAATTGTGTTGGATGTTTGGAGGATGTTTAAAAGAAAAACAGAATTATATACTGAAAGACTGTATGTGTACTTTAAAGGTGTAAATATGTTAGACTCTTTTTATGATGTTTTTACCCCAAAAGTTTATTGTGTTTTAAATGATTTAATGTGGAAGCTGCCAGGAAGTGAAGGAGATTTTTAAATTATCTATGTAAAGGAAAGATGTGTAATGTAGGGATGTGTAAAGGCAATGTTCTGTATTTTCTGTTGATTGCGTTTAATCTATTGTATTTTATTGATTGAAATTTCTTAATAAAAAAAAAAAAAAAAAAAAAAAAAGGCTATGCCCGATCTCGTCTGATCTCGGAAGCTAAGCAGGTTTGGGCCTGGTTAGTACTTGGATGGGAGACCGCCTGGGAATACCAGGTGCTGTAAGCTTTTTGGAAAATTTTCATTAGTTATGTAATAATCTTGAAAAAAAAAAAGAGTCAATGCCAGATCTCTGAATCTTAGAATGTTTGGTTCTGGTTATTACTTGGATGGGAGACTGCCTGAGAATAATACCAGGTGCTGTAAGCTTTTGGGTTTTCTTCCCTACTTATATATTGAACTGGAGATTAGAGTGGCTGATCTTTAAATAGCCCTCTCTCTGCAGCAGCCTTCGCTTACGGCCATACCTGGCTATGCCTGTTTAGTACTTGGATGGGAAACCGCCTGGGAATACCAGGTGCTGAAAGCTTTTTGGAAATTTTTCAAATTTTTTTACTTTTTTGAATTTTTTCACTAATTATATAATAATCGTGCAAAAAAAAAAAAAAGAGTCAATGCCCGATGTCTGAATCTTAGCATGTTTGGTTCTGGTTACTACTTGGATGGGAGACTGCCTGGGATTGCCAGGTGCTGTAAGCTTTAGGGTTTTCGTCCCTATTTATATAATGTACTGGAGATTACAGTGGCTGATCTTTAATTAGCCCTCTCTTTGCAGCAGCTTTCGCTTACGGCCATACCAACCTGGCTATGCCCGATCTCGTCTGATCTCGGAAGCTAAGCAGGTTTGGGCCTGGTTAGTACTTGGATGGGAGACCGCCTGGGAATACCAGGTGCTGTAAGCTTTTGGGTTTTATTCCGAACTTATATAATGAACTGGAGATTACAGTGGCTGATCTTTAATTAGCCCTCTCTTTGCAGCAGCTTTCGCTTACGGCCATACCAACCTGGCTATGCCCGATCTCGTCTGATCTCGGAAGCTAAGCAGGTTTGGGCCTGGTTAGTAATTGGATGGGAGACCGCCTGGGAATACCAGGTGCTGTAAGCTTTTTGGAAAATTTTCATTAGTTATGTAATAATCTTGAAAAAAAAAAAAGAGTCAATGCCAGATCTCTGAATCTTAGAATGTTTGGTTCTGGTTATTACTTGGATGGGAGACTGCCTGAGAATAATACCAGGTGCTGTAAGCTTTTGGGTTTTCTTCCCTACTTATATATTGAACTGGAGATTAGAGTGGCTGATCTTTAAATAGCCCTCTCTCTTCAGCAGCCTTCGCTTACGGCCATACCTGGCTATGCCTGTTTAGTACTTGGATGGGAAACCGCCTGGGAATACCAGGTGCTGAAAGCTTTTTGGAAATTTTTCAAATTTTTTTACTTTTTGGAATTTTTTCACTAATTATATAATAATCGTGCAAAAAAAAAAAAAAAAGAGTCAATGCCCGATGTCTGAATCTTAGCATGTTTGGTTCTGGTTACTACTTGGATGGGAGACTGCCTGGGATTGCCAGGTGCTGTAAGCTTTAGGGTTTTCGTCCCTATTTATATAATGTACTGGAGATTACAGTGGCTGATCTTTAATTAGCCCTCTCTTTGCAGCAGCTTTCGCTTACGGCCATACCAACCTGGCTATGCCCGATCTCGTCTGATCTCGGAAGCTAAGCAGGTTTGGGCCTGGTTAGTACTTGGATGGGAGACCGCCTGGGAATACCAGGTGCTGTAAGCTTTTGGGTTTTATTCCGAACTTATATAATGAACTGGAGATTACAGTGGCTGATCTTTAATTAGCCCTCTCTTTGCAGCAGCTTTCGCTTACGGCCATAACAACCTGGCTATGCCTGATCTCGTCTGATCTCGGAAGCTAAGCAGTTTGGGCTTGGTTAGTACTTGGATGGGAGACCGCCTGGGAATACCAGGTGCTGTAAGCTTTTTGGAAAATTTTCATTAGTTATGTAATAATCTTGAAAAAAAAAAAAAAAGAGTCAATGCCAGATCTCTGAATCTTAGAATGTTTGGTTCTGGTTATTACTTGGATGGGAGACTGCCTGAGAATAATACCAGGTGCTGTAAGCTTTTGGGTTTTCTTCCCTACTTATATATTGAACTGGAGATTAGAGTGGCTGATCTTTAAATAGCCCTCTCTCTTCAGCAGCCTTCGCTTACGGCCATACCTGGCTATGCCTGTTTAGTACTTGGATGGGAGACCGCCTGGGAATACCAGGTGCTGTAAGCTTTTGGGTTTTATTCCGAACTTATATAATGAACTGGAGATTACAGTGGCTGATCTTTAATTAGCCCTCTCTTTGCAGCAGCTTTCGCTTACGGCCATACCAACCTGGCTATGCCCGATCTCGTCTGATCTCGGAAGCTAAGCAGGTTTGGGCCTGGTTAGTACTTGGATGGGAGACCGCCTGGGAATACCAGGTGCTGTAAGCTTTTGTGTTTTATTCCTAACTTATATAATGAACTGGAGATTAGAGTGTCTGATCTTTAAATAGCCCTCTCTTTGCAGCAGGTTTCGCTTACGGCCATACCAACCTGGCTATGCCTGATCTCGTCTGATCTCGGAAGCTAAGCAGGTTTGGGCTTGGTTAGTACTTGGATGGGAGACCGCCTGGGAATACCAGGTGCTGTAAGCTTTTTGGAAAATTTTCATTAGTTATGTAATAATCTTGAAAAAAAAAAAAAAAGAGTCAATGCCAGATCTCTGAATCTTAGAATGTTTGGTTCTGGTTATTACTTGGATGGGAGACTGCCTGAGAATAATACCAGGTGCTGTAAGCTTTTGGGTTTTCTTCCCTACTTATATATTGAACTGGAGATTAGAGTGGCTGATCTTTAAATAGCCCTCTCTCTGCAGCAGCCTTCGCTTACGGCCATACCTGGCTATGCCTGTTTAGTACTTGGATTGGAAACCGCCTGGGAATACCAGGTGCTGAAAGCTTTTTGGAAATTTTTCAAATTTTTTTACTTTTTGGAATTTTTTCACTAATTATATAATAATCGTGCAAAAAAAAAAAAAAAAGAGTCAATGCCCGATGTCTGAATCTTAGCATGTTTGGTTCTGGTTACTACTTGGATGGGAGACTGCCTGGGATTGCCAGGTGCTGTAAGCTTTAGGGTTTTCGTCCCTATTTATATAATGTACTGGAGATTACAGTGGCTGATCTTTAATTAGCCCTCTCTTTGCAGCAGCTTTCGCTTACGGCCATACCAACCTGGCTATGCCCGATCTCGTCTGATCTCGGAAGCTAAGCAGGTTTGGGCCTGGTTAGTACTTGGATGGGAGACCGCCTGGGAATACCAGGTGCTGTAAGCTTTTGGGTTTTATTCCGAACTTATATAATGAACTGGAGATTAGAGTGTCTGATCTTTAAATAGCCCTCTCTTTGCAGCAGGTTTCGCTTACGGCCATACCAACCTGGCTATGCCTGATCTCGTCTGATCTCGGAAGCTAAGCAGGTTTGGGCTTGGTTAGTACTTGGATGGGAGACCGCCTGGGAATACCAGGTGCTGTAAGCTTTTTGGAAAATTTTCATTAGTTATGTAATAATCTTAAAAAAAAAAAAAAAAGAGTCAATGCCAGATCTCTGAATCTTAGAATGTTTGGTTCTGGTTATTACTTGGATGGGAGACTGCCTGAGAATAATACCAGGTGCTGTAAGCTTTTGGGTTTTCTTCCCTACTTATATATTGAACTGGAGATTAGAGTGGCTGATCTTTAAATAGCCCTCTCTCTGCAGCAGCCTTCGCTTACGGCCATACCTGGCTATGCCTGTTTAGTACTTGGATGGGAAACCGCCTGGGAATACCAGGTGCTGAAAGCTTTTTGGAAATTTTTCAAATTTTTTTACTTTTTGGAATTTTTTCACTAATTATATAATAATCGTGCAAAAAAAAAAAAAAAGAGTCAATGCCCGATGTCTGAATCTTAGCATGTTTGGTTCTGGTTACTACTTGGATGGGAGACTGCCTGGGATTGCCAGGTGCTGTAAGCTTTAGGGTTTTCGTCCCTATTTATATAATGTACTGGAGATTACAGTGGCTGATCTTTAATTAGCCCTCTCTTTGCAGCAGCTTTCGCTTACGGTCATACCAACCTGGCTATGCCCGATCTCGTCTGATCTCGGAAGCTAAGCAGGTTTGGGCCTGGTTAGTACTTGGATGGGAGACCGCCTGGGAATACCAGGTGCTGTAAGCTTTTGGGTTTTATTCCGAACTTATATAATGAACTGGAGATTAGAGTGTCTGATCTTTAAATAGCCCTCTCTTTGCAGCACCTTTCGCTTACGGCCATAACAACCTGGCTATGTCTGATCTCATCTGATCTCAGAAGCTAAGCCGGTTTGGGCTTGGTTAGTACTTGGATGGGAGACCGCCTGGGAATACCAGGTGCTGTAAGCTTTTTGGAAAATTTTCTTTAGTTATGTAATAATCTTGAAAAAAAAAAAAAAGAGTCAGTGCCCGATGTCTGAATCTTAGCATGTTTGGTTCTGGTTACTACTTGGATGGGAGACCGCCTGGGATTGCCAGGTGCTGTAAGCTTTAGGGTTTTCGTCCCTATTTATATAATGTACTGGAGATTACAGTGGCTGATCTTTAATTAGCCCTCTCTTTGCAGCAGCTTTCGCTTACGGCCATACCAACCTGGCTATGCCCGATCTCGTCTGATCTCGGAAGCTAAGCAGGTTTGGGCCTGGTTAGTACTTGGATGGGAGACCGCCTGGGAATACCAGGTGCTGTAAGCTTTTTGGAAAATTTTCATTAGTTATGTAATAATCTTGAAAAAAAAAAGAGTCAATGCCAGATCTCTGAATCTTAGAATGTTTGGTTCTGGTTATTACTTGGATGGGAGACTGCCTGAGAATAATACCAGGTGCTGTAAGCTTTTGGGTTTTCTTCCCTACTTATATATTGAACTGGAGATTAGAGTGGCTGATCTTTAAATAGCCCTCTCTCTGCAGCAGCCTTCGCTTAAGGCCATACCTGGCTATGCCTGTTTAGTACTTGGATGGGAAACCGCCTGGGAATACCAGGTGCTGAAAGGTTTTTGGACATTTTTCAAATTTTTTTACTTTTTTGAATTTTTTCACTAATTATATAATAATCGTGCAAAAAAAAAAAAAAAAAAAAAAGAGTCAATGCCCGATGTCTGAATCTTAGCATGTTTGGTTCTGGTTACTACTTGGATGGGAGACCGCCTGGGATTGCCAGGTGCTGTAAGCTTTAGGGTTTTCGTCCCTATTTATATAATGTACTGGAGATTACAGTGGCTGATCTTTAATTAGCCCTCTCTTTGCAGCAGCTTTTGCTTACGGCCATACCAACCTGGCTATACCCGATCTCGTCTGATCTCGGAAGCTAAGCAGGTTTGGGCTTGGTTAGTACTTGGATGGGAGACCGCCTGGGAATACCAGGTGCTGTAAGCTTTTTGGAAAATTTTCTTTAGTTATGTAATAATC
The DNA here is from genome assembly GCF_963082965.1 of Carassius carassius. Classification (NCBI taxonomy): domain Eukaryota; kingdom Metazoa; phylum Chordata; class Actinopteri; order Cypriniformes; family Cyprinidae; genus Carassius; species Carassius carassius. The sequence goes on from NW_026775196.1 coordinate 651,671, forward strand.
TTGAAAAAAAAAAAAAAGAGTCAATGCCCGATGTCTGAATCTTAGCATGTTTGGTTCTGGTTACTACTTGGATGGGAGACCGCCTGGGATTGCCAGGTGCTGTAAGCTTTAGGGTTTTCGTCCCTATTTATATAATGTACTGGAGATTACAGTGGCTGATCTTTAATTAGCCCTCTCTTTGCAGCAGCTTTCGCTTACGGCCATACCAACCTGGCTATGCCCGATCTCGTCTGATCTCGGAAGCTAAGCAGGTTTGGGCCTGGTTAGTACTTGGATGGGAGACCGCCTGGGAATACCAGGTGCTGTAAGCTTTTGGGTTTTATTCCGAACTTATATAATGAACTGGAGATTAGAGTGTCTGATCTTTAAATAGCCCTATCTTTGCAGCAGCTTTCACTTAAGGCCATACCAACCTGGCTATGCCTGATCTCGTCTGATCTCGGAAGCTAAGCAGGTTTGGGCTTGGTTAGTACTTGGATGGGAGACCGCCTGGGAATACCAGGTGCTGTAAGCTTTTTGGAAAATTTTCATTAGTTATGTAATAATCTTGAAAAAAAAAAAAAAAGAGTCAATGCCAGATCTCTGAATCTTAGAATGTTTGGTTCTGGTTATTACTTGGATGGGAGATTGCCTGAGAATAATACCAGGTGCTGTAAGCTTTTGGGTTTTCTTCCCTACTTATATATTGAACTGGAGATTAGAGTGGCTGATCTTTAAATAGCCCTCTCTCTGCAGCAGCCTTCGCTTACGGCCATACCTGGCTATGCCTGTTTAGTACTTGGATGGGAAACCGCCTGGGAATACCAGGTGCTGAAAGCTTTTTGGAAATTTTTCAAATTTTTTTACTTTTTGGAATTTTTTCACTAATTATATAATAATCGTGCAAAAAAAAAAAAAAAAAAAAAAAAAAAGAGTCAATGCCCGATGTCTGAATCTTAGCATGTTTGGTTCTGGTTACTACTTGGATGGGAGACCGCCTGGGATTGCCAGGTGCTGTAAGCTTTAGGGTTTTCGTCCCTATTTATATAATGTACTGGAGATTACAGTGGCTGATCTTTAATTAGCCCTCTCTTTGCAGCAGCTTTCGCTTACGGCCATACCAACCTGGCTATGCCCGATCTCGTCTGATCTCGGAAGCTAAGCAGGTTTGGGCCTGGTTAGTACTTGGATGGGAGACCGCCTGGGAATACAAGGTGCTGTAAGCTTTTGGGTTTTATTCCGAACTTATATAATGAACTGGAGATTAGAGTGTCTGATCTTTAAATAGCCCTCTCTTTGCAGCAGCTTTCGCTTACGGCCATACCAACCTGGCTATGCCTGATCTCATCTGATCTTGGAAGCTAAGCAGGTTTGGGCTTGGTTAGTACTTGGATGGGAGACCGCCTGGGAATACCAGGTGCTGTAAGCTTTTTGGAAAATTTTCTTTAGTTATGTAATAATCTTGAAAAAAAAAAAAAAAGAGTCAATGCCCGATGTCTGAATCTTAGCATGTTTGGTTCTGGTTACTACTTGGATGGGAGACCGCCTGGGATTGCCAGGTGCTGTAAGCTTTAGGGTTTTCGTCCCTATTTATATAATGTACTGGAGATTACAGTGGCTGATCTTTAATTAGCCCTCTCTTTGCAGCAGCTTTCGCTTACGGCCATACCAACCTGGCTATGCCCGATCTCGTCTGATCTCGGAAGCTAAGCAGGTTTGGGCCTGGTTAGTACTTGGATGGGAGACCGCCTGGGAATACCAGGTGCTGTAAGCTTTTTGGAAAATTTTCATTAGTTATGTAATAATCTTGAAAAAAAAAGAGTCAATGCCAGATCTCTGAATCTTAGAATGTTTGGTTCTGGTTATTACTTGGATGGGAGACTGCCTGAGAATAATACCAGGTGCTGTAAGCTTTTGGGTTTTCTTCCCTACTTATATATTGAACTGGAGATTAGAGTGGCTGATCTTTAAATAGCCCTCTCTCTGCAGCAGCCTTCGCTTACGGCCATACCTGGCTATGCCTGTTTAGTACTTGGATGGGAAACCGCCTGGGAATACCAGGTGCTGAAAGCTTTTTGGAAATTTTTCAAATTTTTTTACTTTTTTGAATTTTTTCACTAATTATATAATAATCGTGCAAAAAAAAAAAAAGAGTCAATGCCCGATGTCTGAATCTTAGCATGTTTGGTTCTGGTTACTACTTGGATGGGAGACTGCCTGGGATTGCCAGGTGCTGTAAGCTTTAGGGTTTTCGTCCCTATTTATATAATGTACTGGAGATTACAGTGGCTGATCTTTAATTAGCCCTCTCTTTGCAGCAGCTTTCGCTTACGGCCATACCAACCTGGCTATGCCCGATCTCGTCTGATCTCGGAAGCTAAGCAGGTTTGGGCCTGGTTAGTACTTGGATGGGAGACCGCCTGGGAATACAAGGTGCTGTAAGCTTTTGGGTTTTATTCCGAACTTATATAATGAACTGGAGATTAGAGTGTCTGATCTTTAAATAGCCCTCTCTTTGCAGCAGCTTTCGCTTACGGCCATACCAACCTGGCTATGCCTGATCTCATCTGATCTTGGAAGCTAAGCAGGTTTGGGCTTGGTTAGTACTTGGATGGGAGACCGCCTGGGAATACCAGGTGCTGTAAGCTTTTTGGAAAATTTTCTTTAGTTATGTAATAATCTTGAAAAAAAAAAAAAAAGAGTCAATGCCCGATGTCTGAATCTTAGCATGTTTGGTTCTGGTTACTACTTGGATGGGAGACCGCCTGGGATTGCCAGGTGCTGTAAGCTTTAGGGTTTTCGTCCCTATTTATATAATGTACTGGAGATTACAGTGGCTGATCTTTAATTAGCCCTCTCTTTGCAGCAGCTTTCGCTTACGGCCATACCAACCTGAGGGCGCTAGAGAGCTACAGGAAGTGTTGGCTGCAGTTGGGAGAGGAAGGCTCTCCTCCATTTTGATTTTTCTGTCAGTGTTTGTTTTGTGAGTTGTTTTTGGACTTTAGTTTATTTTTTGTGTTTTTTCTGTTTTAAACCACCTAACAGCAGCATCTTGCTGGCTGGAGGGTGGTTAATTTTTTGTTTGATTTTTGTACAATGGACGGATTATTGGCAAACGACACTGGACTGGCTGGAGAGACACGCATGGCAAACGACACTGGAATGGCTGGAGAGACACGTATGGCAAACGAAACTGGACTGGCTGGAGAGACACGTATGGCAAACGACACTGGACTGCTTGGAGAGACACGTATGGCAAATGACCCTGGACTGGCTGGAGAGACACGCATGGCAAATGATCCTGGAGTGGAGTATCGACAACGAGCAGGACACGGTAAAAAACAAGATGGAAGAGATAAAATTGGTGAAAGGAAATACTTAAAGGAGGCAACTGTGATTGTGAATGTCGAGAACGTAAATGAGGTGAGAGCTGTGGATATTATTAAAGCTGTGACGGAAAAATGTGGATATGGTAAAATTTTAGCACTAAGGCCAAGACAAGGAAAGGAATATGAACTGACAATGGAGAAAGAAGAAACATGTGATGAACTGACTGAGGGATTGTTAATTAAAGGAGTTAACTGTGAGATAAAGAAACTGCAAAATAGAGATTATGTTGTTTCCTTCATGCACCTGCCCGTCTACCTTGATGATAAAGACATTTTTAGAAAATTGGAGGGATGGGGAGTTAATCCCATTTCAAAATTAAAAAGAAGATGCTACCCGGGCACTGAAATAGAGGATGGAACAAGGTTTTTAAAAGTGAGATTCCCCAAGGAGGTGGCATCATTGCCCTACAGCACAAAGCTGGAAACAGCAGAAGGGCCGCAGTACTTTAGGGTGATGCACAGCCACCAGGTGAAGACCTGTAAGCTGTGCATGAGCCCGGATCATCTGCTCAAAGAATGCCCTGAATTTAAGTGTCACAAGTGCGAGGAAAGGGGACATTTCGCAAGGGATTGCAATGCGGTCAGATGCCCGGAGTGTCAAAAGATTTTAAACAAGTGTGAGTGTTGGATGGAGGGAGAGGAAGGAGGTCTGGAGCATCGGGTGGACGGACAGGTGCATGAAGGAAACACTGAAGAGGAAGGAGATATTGATGAAGGACAAGGGGATGAAGGATTATCACAAAAGGAAACAGAAGGAGGAACAGGAAACCAAGAGGAAGAAGAAGAAGGAAAAAAGAATGATATGGATGAGGAACAAACAGCAGAACAGAATACCCAATGGACAGAAATGGAAATATCTGACAGTTTTAAAAATCTTTTGGATAATGTGGAGAGGGATGAACAGGGAATGTATGATCAAAACAAAGAAATGGACAGTGAAGAAGAAACAAGGATGGACAACATGGGAAAAGACAGAGGGGAGAGAGGACAAAGTAGAAGAAGAACATTAAAGGTAAAACCAAATGTGGAAAATGCAAGAAAAAAGTTAATGACAAGGGGCCGAGTAAAAAGTGTAAACAGATATGAAGTGTTAAGAGGGCTGGAGGGAGAAGATGGAAAATAATGGTTTTTATGTATTTATTTTTATTTATTTTAATGGTTTTAAGTTGTGTTACTTTTAATGCAAGGGGATTGATGGACATGGGTAAATTTGAAAAGGTGAAAGAAATGTGTAAAGGAGAGGATGTGATTTTATTACAAGAAACTAACTGGAGGGAAGAGTACATGACTGAAATAAGGAAAAGGTGGAGCGGAGAGATTTTATATAACAATGGTGATGGGAGGCTTGGAAGAGGAGTTGCGATTTTAATAAAAGAAAACTGTGGGGTATCATGTAAAACAATATATAATGACGTAGATGGGAAATGTATTGCGGTTGAAATGGAGTATAAGGAGAAAAAAGTTATTGTAGTTAATATTCATGCACCGACTGTAGAGAATGAAAAGAAGGAATATTTTAATGTATTAAGAGATTTTTTAAAAAAGCATAAAGAAGTTATTATGATGGGTGATTTTAATACCGTTTTCAGTAAATTAGAAATGGGTGAGGGAATGGTTTTTAAAAATGATAAAGGAAGAAAAGAACTGAAACTATTAATGGAAGAAAATAATATGATTGATGTATGGAGAGAAAGAAATGAAAAAAAGAAAGAATATTCAAGGAGGCAATTAGTAGGGAATTTTATGTGTAAGACAAGGATTGATTTTATTTTGTGTACAAGGAACATTGAAGGATATATCGGTAACATTAAATATGAAGAATCAAGCTTAAGTGACCATAAACCAATTTTTTTGCAAGTAGACTGGAGTTCAGTGAAAAGAGGGCCGGGTGTATGGGTGTTAAATGTAGAGGTTTTGAAGAATGAGGAGTATGTTTTAAGTATTAAAGAAATTATTGAAAAAGAAAAGGAGAATGAAATGTACAGTGAAGATAAAAGGATATGGTGGGAAAATGTTAAATATTTAGTTAAAAAATTCACAATAAAGTATTGCAAATTAATACAGATATGTAAGAGGAAGAAGGAGAGAGAAATAAGAGAAAAATTGGAAAAGGAATTAAATGAGAATGGGAAAGATATACAAAAAATAAAAGAATTGGAGGGAATATTGAAAGAAATGGAAGAGAAAAAATATGAAGGAGCAAGACTAAGAAGCAAAGCTAAATATACTGTGGAGGGAGAAAAATGTACAAAATTTTTCTTTGATCTAGAAAAAATACGAGGGAAAGCTGGAATGATTAAAGAAATAAGAGGAAAAAATGGTGTAGTGGTGGAAACAAATGAGGAAATATTAAAAGAAGTAAAAGCATATTATGAGAACCTGTTTAGTACTGAGGGGTTGAAGGAAGAAGAGAAATTGGAGTTACTTAAGCAAATAAAAACAACAGTAGGAGAAGTAGACAAAAAAGAGTGTGATGAAGAGATAAGAGAAGAAGAGATAAAAAGAGCAATAAGTGAATTAAACAAAAATAAAAGTCCAGGTATAGATGGTTTGGGGAGTGAATTTTATATTGTTTTTAAAGATTTTTTAACCAGTATTTTAAAAGAAGTATATGAAGAGATCTTTAAAAAAGAAGAAATGAATCAGAGAATGGGGATGGGATTATTAAAGTTGATATATAAAAGAAAAGGAGATAAAGTAGACTTAAAAAATTATAGACCAATTACAATGTTGAATACAGATCTGAAAATTTTAACAAAAGTTTTAGCCAACAGATTGAAAGAGGTAATGCCAACCATAATTGAAACAAATCAAGTGTATGGAGTTAAAGGGAAAGATATAGCGGACACAACTTTAAGTATAATAGATAGAATAAGATATATGAAAGAAAAAAACAAAAAAGGATATGTTATTAGTTTGGATTTCGAAAAGGCTTTTGATAGAGTGGAGCATGAATATTTATTTGGAATTTTAAGAAGGTACGGGTTTGGGGAAAATTTTATCAAGTGGATTACAATTTTATATAGGGGAGCAATAACAAGAATACAGTGTAATGGTTTTTTAACTGAATGTTTTAAAATTACTAGATCAATAAGACAAGGATGTCCATTATCAGCGCTTTTATATTCTTTAGTTGCAGAACCATTGGGATTAGCTATTAAAATAGACGAAGACATAAGAGGGATAAACATTGAAGGAAGTGGGGGAAATGAAAAAATATTTCAATATGCAGATGATACGACAATAATAGTTAAAGATATAGAGAGTGTTAATAAAGTAATGGAAGTAGTACAGATGTTTTGTAGGGGATCAGGAGGTAAGATAAATGAAGAAAAAACTATATATATGAGATTTGGAGGAGTGACTGTTTTAACAGAGTTTTTTCATTTTAAAGAAACAAAAGAAATAAGGATTTTAGGTGTTCTAATGGGAAAAGAAGAAAGGAATGTTAAAGAAAAAATGTGGGAAGAAATAGTAGGAGGTATTGAAAGAAGGTTAAATTTTTGGAAATTGAGGACATTAAGTTTAAAAGGGAAGGTTTTAATTTTAAATGTGTTAATGGTGTCAAAGTTGTGGTATGTTTTATATGTGACTGCTATGCCAATGTGGGTGGAGACAAGGTTGAAAAAATGTTTTTTAGATTTTTTATGGAATAGTAAACCGTCAAGAATTGCATATAGTACATTAATAGGAGAAATAGGGAAAGGAGGGATGGGATTAATTGATGTTGAACAGAGAAAAAATAGCTTAAGAATTAAAATAGTAAAAAAATATCTAGATGATGGTCACAAAACTGCATGGAAAAAAACAATGGAATATTTTTTAAACAAATGTGGGGATTTTAACATGGGGGATGGGATTTTATGGATGAAAACAAAGAATTGGATGACAGAGTGCTTACCAGAGTTTTATAGGGAAATGTTTAGTGCCTGGGGAAAATTTTTAGATAGACTTGAGTATGATCCACATGGGAGAGAAAACATTTTAAATCAACCTCTGTTTTTAAACCAAAACATTTTAAAACAAGACAAAGGAATTTTTTTAAAGAAATGGATGGAAGTGGGGATAACAAGAGTGAGAGATGTTTTGTATGAATTTAAAGAAGGGTTTTTACCAACACAATTTATTGTAGATGCAATGGAGGAGGCAAAAGAGGATTACAGTGAACAAGTAATAAAAAATAAATATGAAATCATTAAAAATGCAATACCTAAAGAGTGGATAAAAAGAATAGAAAGTATGGAAGGAGAGCCAAAAGAGAAATGTATTCATGTGAAATTAGGGGGAAAACTGTATGATTTTAAGGAATGTACTGTGAAAATGATTTATTGTGCTTTTAGAGATGATGTTTTTAAAGAACCGATTGCAAATGGTTACTGGGTGCAGAAATTCAAAGATTTAAAAAAAGAGTGTATATGGAGAAACATGACGGGGAAATGTGTGGAAACAAAATTGGAATGTTTGGAGTATTTTATAAGGCATAAAGTGGTTTTTACTGATGTTATTTTAAATAAAATAGGAATGGAAGAAAATGCTCTGTGTAAAGTGTGCCAGGAAGAGGAAGAGGGGATTTTACATATGTTTTTACATTGTAGAGAGCTAGAGGACTTTTTAAGGAAATGTAAATGTTTAATTAAAGATGTGACTGAGGAGTGGGATGAAAATGTAATGGAATGGAACAGAGTTGTGATGTTTGGTTGGGAAAAAAAGTTTCAAAACAAAAGTTTCATTAATCTGTGTGTAATGCTAATGAAAAGTGCAATATGGGACAGAAGAACTGTGGCTAAAAAGGAAAAAATTGTGTTGGATGTTTGGAGGATGTTTAAAAGAAAAACAGAATTATATACTGAAAGACTGTATGTGTACTTTAAAGGTGTAAATATGTTAGACTCTTTTTATGATGTTTTTACCCCAAAAGTTTATTGTGTTTTAAATGATTTAATGTGGAAGCTGCCAGGAAGT
>NW_026775196.1:667500-670000 GCF_963082965.1 Carassius carassius
ATGTACTGGAGATTACAGTGGCTGATCTTTAATTAGCCCTCTCTTTGCAGCAGCTTTCGCTTACGGCCATACCAACCTGGCTATGCCCGATCTCGTCTGATCTCGGAAGCTAAGCAGGTTTGGGCCTGGTTAGTACTTGGATGGGAGACCGCCTGGGAATACCAGGTGCTGTAAGCTTTTTGGAAAATTTTCATTAGTTATGTAATAATCTTGAAAAAAAAAAGAGTCAATGCCAGATCTCTGAATCTTAGAATGTTTGGTTCTGGTTATTACTTGGATGGGAGACTGCCTGAGAATAATACCAGGTGCTGTAAGCTTTTGGGTTTTCTTCCCTACTTATATATTGAAATGGAGATTAGAGTGGCTGATCTTTAAATAGCCCTCTCTCTGCAGCAGCCTTCGCTTACGGCCATACCTGGCTATGCCTGTTTAGTACTTGGATGGGAAACCGCCTGGGAATACCAGGTGCTGAAAGGTTTTTGGACATTTTTCAAATTTTTTTACTTTTTTGAATTTTTTCACTAATTATATAATAATCGTGCAAAAAAAAAAAAAAAAAAAAAAGAGTCAATGCCCGATGTCTGAATCTTAGCATGTTTGATTCTGGTTACTACTTGGATGGGAGACCGCCTGGGATTGCCAGGTGCTGTAAGCTTTAGGGTTTTCGTCCCTATTTGTATAATGTACTGGAGATTACAGTGGCTGATCTTTAATTAGCCCTCTCTTTGCAGCAGCTTTTGCTTACGGCCATACCAACCTGGCTATGCCCGATCTCGTCTGATCTCGGAAGCTAAGCAGGTTTGGGCTTGGTTAGTACTTGGATGGAAGACCGCCTGGGAATACCAGGTGCTGTAAGCTTTTTGGAAAATTTTCTTTAGTTATGTAATAATCTTGAAAAAAAAAAAAAGAGTCAATGCCCGATGTCTGAATCTTAGCATGTTTGGTTCTGGTTACTACTTGGATGGGAGACCGCCTGGGATTGCCAGGTGCTGTAAGCTTTAGGGTTTTCGTCCCTATTTATATAATGTACTGGAGATTACAGTGGCTGATCTTTAATTAGCCCTCTCTTTGCAGCAGCTTTCGCTTACGGCCATACCAACCTGGCTATGCCCGATCTCGTCTGATCTCGGAAGCTAAGCAGGTTTGGGCCTGGTTAGTACTTGGATGGGAGACCGCCTGGGAATACCAGGTGCTGTAAGCTTTTGGGTTTTATTCCGAACTTATATAATGAACTGGAGATTAGAGTGTCTGATCTTTAAATAGCCCTATCTTTGCAGCAGCTTTCACTTAAGGCCATACCAACCTGGCTATGCCTGATCTCGTCTGATCTCGGAAGCTAAGCAGGTTTGGGCTTGGTTAGTACTTGGATGGGAGACCGCCTGGGAATACCAGGTGCTGTAAGCTTTTTGGAAAATTTTCAATAGTTATGTAATAATCTTGAAAAAAAAAAAAAAGAGTCAATGCCAGATCTCTGAATCTTAGAATGTTTGGTTCTGGTTATTACTTGGATGGGAGATTGCCTGAGAATAATACCAGGTGCTGTAAGCTTTTGGGTTTTCTTCCCTACTTATATATTGAACTGGAGATTAGAGTGGCTGATCTTTAAATAGCCCTCTCTCTGCAGCAGCCTTCGCTTACGGCCATACCTGGCTATGCCTGTTTAGTACTTGGATTGGAAACCGCCTGGGAATACCAGGTGCTGAAAGCTTTTTGGAAATTTTTCAAATTTTTTTACTTTTTGGAATTTTTTCACTAATTATATAATAATCGTGCAAAAAAAAAAAAAAAAGAGTCAATGCCCGATGTCTGAATCTTAGCATGTTTGGTTCTGGTTACTACTTGGATGGGAGACTGCCTGGGATTGCCAGGTGCTGTAAGCTTTAGGGTTTTCGTCCCTATTTAAATAATGTACTGGAGATTACAGTGGCTGATCTTTAATTAGCCCTCTCTTTGCAGCAGCTTTCGCTTACGGCCATACCAACCTGGCTATGCCCGATCTCGTCTGATCTCGGAAGCTAAGCAGGTTTGGGCCTGGTTAGTACTTGGATGGGAGACCGCCTGGGAATACCAGGTGCTGTAAGCTTTTGGGTTTTATTCCGAACTTATATAATGAACTGGAGATTACAGTGGCTGATCTTTAATTAGCCCTCTCTTTGCAGCAGCTTTCGCTTACGGCCATACCAACCTGGCTATGCCCGATCTCGTCTGATCTCGGAAGCTAAGCAGGTTTGGGCCTGGTTAGTACTTGGATGGGAGACCGCCTGGGAATACCAGGTGCTGTAAGCTTTTTGGAAAATTTTCATTAGTTATGTAATAATCTTGAAAAAAAAAAAAGAGTCAATGCCAGATCTCTGAATCTTAGAATGTTTGGTTCTGGTTATTACTTGGATGGGAGACTGCCTGAGAATAATACCAGGTGCTGTAAGCTTTTGGGTTTTCTTCCCTACTTATATATTGAACTGGAGATTAGAGTGGCTGATCTTTAAATAGCCCTCTCTCT
>NW_026775196.1:672500-677500 GCF_963082965.1 Carassius carassius
TCGCTTACGGCCATACCAACCTGGCTATGCCTGATCTCATCTGATCTTGGAAGCTAAGCAGGTTTGGGCTTGGTTAGTACTTGGATGGGAGACCGCCTGGGAATACCAGGTGCTGTAAGCTTTTTGGAAAATTTTCTTTAGTTATGTAATAATCTTGAAAAAAAAAAAAAAAGAGTCAATGCCCGATGTCTGAATCTTAGCATGTTTGGTTCTGGTTACTACTTGGATGGGAGACCGCCTGGGATTGCCAGGTGCTGTAAGCTTTAGGGTTTTCGTCCCTATTTATATAATGTACTGGAGATTACAGTGGCTGATCTTTAATTAGCCCTCTCTTTGCAGCAGCTTTCGCTTACGGCCATACCAACCTGGCTATGCCCGATCTCGTCTGATCTCGGAAGCTAAGCAGGTTTGGGCCTGGTTAGTACTTGGATGGGAGACCGCCTGGGAATACCAGGTGCTGTAAGCTTTTGGGTTTTATTCCGAACTTATATAATGAACTGGAGATTAGAGTGTCTGATCTTTAAATAGCCCTCTCTTTGCAGCAGGTTTCGCTTACGGCCATACCAACCTGGCTATGCCTGATCTCGTCTGATCTCGGAAGCTAAGCAGGTTTGGGCTTGGTTAGTACTTGGATGGGAGACCGCCTGGGAATACCAGGTGCTGTAAGCTTTTTGGAAAATTTTCATTAGTTATGTAATAATCTTGAAAAAAAAAAAAAAGAGTCAATGCCAGATCTCTGAATCTTAGAATGTTTGGTTCTGGTTATTACTTGGATGGGAGACTGCCTGAGAATAATACCAGGTGCTGTAAGCTTTTGGGTTTTCTTCCCTACTTATATATTGAACTGGAGATTAGAGTGGCTGATCTTTAAATAGCCCTCTCTCTGCAGCAGCCTTCGCTTACGGCCATACCTGGCTATGCCTGTTTAGTACTTGGATTGGAAACCGCCTGGGAATACCAGGTGCTGAAAGCTTTTTGGAAATTTTTCAAATTTTTTTACTTTTTGGAATTTTTTCACTAATTATATAATAATCGTGCAAAAAAAAAAAAAAAGAGTCAATGCCCGATGTCTGAATCTTAGCATGTTTGGTTCTGGTTACTACTTGGATGGGAGACTGCCTGGGATTGCCAGGTGCTGTAAGCTTTAGGGTTTTCGTCCCTATTTATATAATGTACTGGAGATTACAGTGGCTGATCTTTAATTAGCCCTCTCTTTGCAGCAGCTTTCGCTTACGGCCATACCAACCTGGCTATGCCCGATCTCGTCTGATCTCGGAAGCTAAGCAGGTTTGGGCCTGGTTAGTACTTGGATGGGAGACCGCCTGGGAATACCAGGTGCTGTAAGCTTTTGGGTTTTATTCCGAACTTATATAATGAACTGGAGATTACAGTGGCTGATCTTTAATTAGCCCTCTCTTTGCAGCAGCTTTCGCTTACGGCCATACCAACCTGGCTATGCCCGATCTCGTCTGATCTCGGAAGCTAAGCAGGTTTGGGCCTGGTTAGTACTTGGATGGGAGACCGCCTGGGAATACCAGGTGCTGTAAGCTTTTTGGAAAATTTTCATTAGTTATGTAATAATCTTGAAAAAAAAAAAAGAGTCAATGCCAGATCTCTGAATCTTAGAATGTTTGGTTCTGGTTATTACTTGGATGGGAGACTGCCTGAGAATAATACCAGGTGCTGTAAGCTTTTGGGTTTTCTTCCCTACTTATATATTGAACTGGAGATTAGAGTGGCTGATCTTTAAATAGCCCTCTCTCTTCAGCAGCCTTCGCTTACGGCCATACCTGGCTATGCCTGTTTAGTACTTGGATGGGAAACCGCCTGGGAATACCAGGTGCTGAAAGCTTTTTGGAAATTTTTCAAATTTTTTTACTTTTTGGAATTTTTTCACCAATTATATAATAATCGTGCAAAAAAAAAAAAAAAAAAAAAAAAAAAAGAGTCAATGCCCGATGTCTGAATCTTAGCATGTTTGGTTCTGGTTACTACTTGGATGGGAGACTGCCTGGGATTGCCAGGTGCTGTAAGCTTTAGGGTTTTCGTCCCTATTTATATAATGTACTGGAGATTACAGTGGCTGATCTTTAATTAGCCCTCTCTTTGCAGCAGCTTTCGCTTACGGCCATACCAACCTGGCTATGCCCGATCTCGTCTGATCTCGGAAGCTAAGCAGGTTTGGGCCTGGTTAGTACTTGGATGGGAGACCGCCTGGGAATACAAGGTGCTGTAAGCTTTTGGGTTTTATTCCGAACTTATATAATGAACTGGAGATTAGAGTGTCTGATCTTTAAATAGCCCTCTCTTTGCAGCAGCTTTCGCTTACGGCCATACCAACCTGGCTATGCCTGATCTCATCTGATCTTGGAAGCTAAGCAGGTTTGGGCTTGGTTAGTACTTGGATGGGAGACCGCCTGGGAATACCAGGTGCTGTAAGCTTTTTGGAAAATTTTCTTTAGTTATGTAATAATCTTGAAAAAAAAAAAAAGAGTCAATGCCCGATGTCTGAATCTTAGCATGTTTGGTTCTGGTTACTACTTGGATGGGAGACCGCCTGGGATTGCCAGGTGCTGTAAGCTTTAGGGTTTTCGTCCCTATTTATATAATGTACTGGAGATTACAGTGGCTGATCTTTAATTAGCCCTCTCTTTGCAGCAGCTTTCGCTTACGGCCATACCAACCTGGCTATGCCCGATCTCGTCTGATCTCGGAAGCTAAGCAGGTTTGGGCCTGGTTAGTACTTGGATGGGAGACCGCCTGGGAATACCAGGTGCTGTAAGCTTTTTGGAAAATTTTCATTAGTTATGTAATAATCTTGAAAAAAAAAAGAGTCAATGCCAGATCTCTGAATCTTAGAATGTTTGGTTCTGGTTATTACTTGGATGGGAGACTGCCTGAGAATAATACCAGGTGCTGTAAGCTTTTGGGTTTTCTTCCCTACTTATATATTGAACTGGAGATTAGAGTGGCTGATCTTTAAATAGCCCTCTCTCTGCAGCAGCCTTCGCTTACGGCCATACCTGGCTATGCCTGTTTAGTACTTGGATGGGAAACCGCCTGAGAATACCAGGTGCTGAAAGGTTTTTGGACATTTTTCAAATTTTTTTACTTTTTTGAATTTTTTCACTAATTATATAATAATCGTGCAAAAAAAAAAAAAAAAAAAAAAGAGTCAATGCCCGATGTCTGAATCTTAGCATGTTTGGTTCTGGTTACTACTTGGATGGGAGACCGCCTGGGATTGCCAGGTGCTGTAAGCTTTAGGGTTTTCGTCCCTATTTGTATAATGTACTGGAGATTACAGTGGCTGATCTTTAATTAGCCCTCTCTTTGCAGCAGCTTTTGCTTACGGCCATACCAACCTGGCTATGCCCGATCTCGTCTGATCTCGGAAGCTAAGCAGGTTTGGGCTTGGTTAGTACTTGGATGGAAGACCGCCTGGGAATACCAGGTGCTGTAAGCTTTTTGGAAAATTTTCTTTAGTTATGTAATAATCTTGAAAAAAAAAAAAAAGAGTCAATGCCCGATGTCTGAATCTTAGCATGTTTGGTTCTGGTTACTACTTGGATGGGAGACCGCCTGGGATTGCCAGGTGCTGTAAGCTTTAGGGTTTTCGTCCCTATTTATATAATGTACTGGAGATTACAGTGGCTGATCTTTAATTAGCCCTCTCTTTGCAGCAGCTTTCGCTTACGGCCATACCAACCTGGCTATGCCCGATCTCGTCTGATCTCGGAAGCTAAGCAGGTTTGGGCCTGGTTAGTACTTGGATGGGAGACCGCCTGGGAATACCAGGTGCTGTAAGCTTTTGGGTTTTATTCCGAACTTATATAATGAACTGGAGATTAGAGTGTCTGATCTTTAAATAGCCCTATCTTTGCAGCAGCTTTCACTTAAGGCCATACCAACCTGGCTATGCCTGATCTCGTCTGATCTCGGAAGCTAAGCAGGTTTGGGCTTGGTTAGTACTTGGATGGGAGACCGCCTGGGAATACCAGGTGCTGTAAGCTTTTTGGAAAATTTTCATTAGTTATGTAATAATCTTGAAAAAAAAAAAAAAGAGTCAATGCCAGATCTCTGAATCTTAGAATGTTTGGTTCTGGTTATTACTTGGATGGGAGATTGCCTGAGAATAATACCAGGTGCTGTAAGCTTTTGGGTTTTCTTCCCTACTTATATATTGAACTGGAGATTAGAGTGGCTGATCTTTAAATAGCCCTCTCTCTGCAGCAGCCTTCGCTTACGGCCATACCTGGCTATGCCTGTTTAGTACTTGGATGGGAAACCGCCTGGGAATACCAGGTGCTGAAAGCTTTTTGGAAATTTTTCAAATTTTTTTACTTTTTGGAATTTTTTCACTAATTATATAATAATCGTGCAAAAAAAAAAAAAAAAAAAAAAAAAAAGAGTCAATGCCCGATGTCTGAATCTTAGCATGTTTGGTTCTGGTTACTACTTGGATGGGAGACCGCCTGGGATTGCCAGGTGCTGTAAGCTTTAGGGTTTTCGTCCCTATTTATATAATGTACTGGAGATTACAGTGGCTGATCTTTAATTAGCCCTCTCTTTGCAGCAGCTTTCGCTTACGGCCATACCAACCTGGCTATGCCCGATCTCGTCTGATCTCGGAAGCTAAGCAGGTTTGGGCCTGGTTAGTACTTGGATGGGAGACCGCCTGGGAATACAAGGTGCTGTAAGCTTTTGGGTTTTATTCCGAACTTATATAATGAACTGGAGATTAGAGTGTCTGATCTTTAAATAGCCCTCTCTTTGCAGCAGCTTTCGCTTACGGCCATACCAACCTGGCTATGCCTGATCTCATCTGATCTTGGAAGCTAAGCAGGTTTGGGCTTGGTTAGTACTTGGATGGGAGACCGCCTGGGAATACCAGGTGCTGTAAGCTTTTTGGAAAATTTTCTTTAGTTATGTAATAATCTTGAAAAAAAAAAAAAAAGAGTCAATGCCCGATGTCTGAATCTTAGCATGTTTGGTTCTGG
>NW_026775196.1:682500-695000 GCF_963082965.1 Carassius carassius
GCTGAAAGCTTTTTGGAAATTTTTCAAATTTTTTTACTTTTTGGAATTTTTTCACTAATTATATAATAATCGTGCAAAAAAAAAAAAAAAAGAGTCAATGCCCGATGTCTGAATCTTAGCATGTTTGGTTCTGGTTACTACTTGGATGGGAGACTGCCTGGGATTGCCAGGTGCTGTAAGCTTTAGGGTTTTCGTCCCTATTTATATAATGTACTGGAGATTACAGTGGCTGATCTTTAATTAGCCCTCTCTTTGCAGCAGCTTTCGCTTACGGCCATACCAACCTGGCTATGCCCGATCTCGTCTGATCTCGGAAGCTAAGCAGGTTTGGGCCTGGTTAGTACTTGGATGGGAGACCGCCTGGGAATACCAGGTGCTGTAAGCTTTTGGGTTTTATTCCGAACTTATATAATGAACTGGAGATTACAGTGGCTGATCTTTAATTAGCCCTCTCTTTGCAGCAGCTTTCGCTTACGGCCATACCAACCTGGCTATGCCCGATCTCGTCTGATCTCGGAAGCTAAGCAGGTTTGGGCCTGGTTAGTACTTGGATGGGAGACCGCCTGGGAATACCAGGTGCTGTAAGCTTTTTGGAAAATTTTCATTAGTTATGTAATAATCTTGAAAAAAAAAAGAGTCAATGCCAGATCTCTGAATCTTAGAATGTTTGGTTCTGGTTATTACTTGGATGGGAGACTGCCTGAGAATAATACCAGGTGCTGTAAGCTTTTGGGTTTTCTTCCCTACTTATATATTGAACTGGAGATTAGAGTGGCTGATCTTTAAATAGCCCTCTCTCTTCAGCAGCCTTCGCTTACGGCCATACCTGGCTATGCCTGTTTAGTACTTGGATGGGAAACCGCCTGGGAATACCAGGTGCTGAAAGCTTTTTGGAAATTTTTCAAATTTTTTTACTTTTTGGAATTTTTTCACTAATTATATAATAATCGTGCAAAAAAAAAAAAAAAAAGAGTCAATGCCCGATGTCTGAATCTTAGCATGTTTGGTTCTGGTTACTACTTGGATGGGAGACTGCCTGGGATTGCCAGGTGCTGTAAGCTTTAGGGTTTTCGTCCCTATTTATATAATGTACTGGAGATTACAGTGGCTGATCTTTAATTAGCCCTCTCTTTGCAGCAGCTTTCGCTTACGGCCATACCAACCTGGCTATGCCCGATCTCGTCTGATCTCGGAAGCTAAGCAGGTTTGGGCCTGGTTAGTACTTGGATGGGAGACCGCCTGGGAATACCAGGTGCTGTAAGCTTTTGGGTTTTATTCCGAACTTATATAATGAACTGGAGATTACAGTGGCTGATCTTTAATTAGCCCTCTCTTTGCAGCAGCTTTCGCTTACGGCCATACCAACCTGGCTATGCCCGATCTCGTCTGATCTCGGAAGCTAAGCAGGTTTGGGCCTGGTTAGTACTTGGATGGGAGACCGCCTGGGAATACCAGGTGCTGTAAGCTTTTGTGTTTTATTCCGAACTTATATAATGAACTGGAGATTAGAGTGTCTGATCTTTAAATAGCCCTCTCTTTGCAGCAGGTTTCGCTTACGGCCATACCAACCTGGCTATGCCTGATCTCGTCTGATCTCGGAAGCTAAGCAGGTTTGGGCTTGGTTAGTACTTGGATGGGAGACCGCCTGGGAATACCAGGTGCTGTAAGCTTTTTGGAAAATTTTCATTAGTTATGTAATAATCTTGAAAAAAAAAAAAAAGAGTCAATGCCAGATCTCTGAATCTTAGAATGTTTGGTTCTGGTTATTACTTGGATGGGAGACTGCCTGAGAATAATACCAGGTGCTGTAAGCTTTTGGGTTTTCTTCCCTACTTATATATTGAACTGGAGATTAGAGTGGCTGATCTTTAAATAGCCCTCTCTCTGCAGCAGCCTTCGCTTACGGCCATACCTGGCTATGCCTGTTTAGTACTTGGATTGGAAACCGCCTGGGAATACCAGGTGCTGAAAGCTTTTTGGAAATTTTTCAAATTTTTTTACTTTTTGGAATTTTTTCACTAATTATATAATAATCGTGCAAAAAAAAAAAAAAAAGAGTCAATGCCCGATGTCTGAATCTTAGCATGTTTGGTTCTGGTTACTACTTGGATGGGAGACTGCCTGGGATTGCCAGGTGCTGTAAGCTTTAGGGTTTTCGTCCCTATTTATATAATGTACTGGAGATTACAGTGGCTGATCTTTAATTAGCCCTCTCTTTGCAGCAGCTTTCGCTTACGGCCATACCAACCTGGCTATGCCGATCTCGTCTGATCTCGGAAGCTAAGCAGGTTTGGGCCTGGTTAGTACTTGGATGGGAGACCGCCTGGGAATACCAGGTGCTGTAAGCTTTTTGGAAAATTTTCATTAGTTATGTAATAATCTTGAAAAAAAAAAAAGAGTCAATGCCAGATCTCTGAATCTTAGAATGTTTGGTTCTGGTTATTACTTGGATGGGAGACTGCCTGAGAATAATACCAGGTGCTGTAAGCTTTTGGGTTTTCTTCCCTACTTATATATTGAACTGGAGATTAGAGTGGCTGATCTTTAAATAGCCCTCTCTCTGCAGCAGCCTTCGCTTACGGCCATACCTGGCTATGCCTGTTTAGTACTTGGATGGGAGACCGCCTGGGAATACCAGGTGCTGTAAGCTTTTGGGTTTTATTCCGAACTTATATAATGAACTGGAGATTACAGTGGCTGATCTTTAATTAGCCCTCTCTTTGCAGCAGCTTTCGCTTACGGCCATACCAACCTGGCTATGCCCGATCTCGTCTGATCTCGGAAGCTAAGCAGGTTTGGGCCTGGTTAGTACTTGGATGGGAGACCGCCTGGGAATACCAGGTGCTGTAAGCTTTTTGGAAAATTTTCATTAGTTATGTAATAATCTTGAAAAAAAAAAGAGTCAATGCCAGATCTCTGAATCTTAGAATGTTTGGTTCTGGTTATTACTTGGATGGGAGACTGCCTGAGAATAATACCAGGTGCTGTAAGCTTTTGGGTTTTCTTCCCTACTTATATATTGAACTGGAGATTAGAGTGGCTGATCTTTAAATAGCCCTCTCTCTTCAGCAGCCTTCGCTTACGGCCATACCTGGCTATGCCTGTTTAGTACTTGGATGGGAAACCGCCTGGGAATACCAGGTGCTGAAAGCTTTTTGGAAATTTTTCAAATTTTTTTACTTTTTGGAATTTTTTCACTAATTATATAATAATCGTGCAAAAAAAAAAAAAAAAAGAGTCAATGCCCGATGTCTGAATCTTAGCATGTTTGGTTCTGGTTACTACTTGGATGGGAGACTGCCTGGGATTGCCAGGTGCTGTAAGCTTTAGGGTTTTCGTCCCTATTTATATAATGTACTGGAGATTACAGTGGCTGATCTTTAATTAGCCCTCTCTTTGCAGCAGCTTTCGCTTACGGCCATACCAACCTGGCTATGCCCGATCTCGTCTGATCTCGGAAGCTAAGCAGGTTTGGGCCTGGTTAGTACTTGGATGGGAGACCGCCTGGGAATACCAGGTGCTGTAAGCTTTTGGGTTTTATTCCGAACTTATATAATGAACTGGAGATTAGAGTGTCTGATCTTTAAATAGCCCTCTCTTTGCAGCAGGTTTCGCTTACGGCCATAACAACCTGGCTATGCCTGATCTCGTCTGATCTCGGAAGCTAAGCAGTTTGGGCTTGGTTAGTACTTGGATGGGAGACCGCCTGGGAATACCAGGTGCTGTAAGCTTTTTGGAAAATTTTCATTAGTTATGTAATAATCTTGAAAAAAAAAAAAAAGAGTCAATGCCAGATCTCTGAATCTTAGAATGTTTGGTTCTGGTTATTACTTGGATGGGAGACTGCCTGAGAATAATACCAGGTGCTGTAAGCTTTTGGGTTTTCTTCCCTACTTATATATTGAACTGGAGATTAGAGTGGCTGATCTTTAAATAGCCCTCTCTCTTCAGCAGCCTTCGCTTACGGCCATACCTGGCTATGCCTGTTTAGTACTTGGATGGGAAACCGCTTGGGAATACCAGGTGCTGAAAGCTTTTTGGAAATTTTTCAAATTTTTTTACTTTTTGGAATTTTTTCACTAATTATATAATAATCGTGCAAAAAAAAAAAAAAAGAGTCAATGCCCGATGTCTGAATCTTAGCATGTTTGGTTCTGGTTACTACTTGGATGGGAGACTGCCTGGGATTGCCAGGTGCTGTAAGCTTTAGGGTTTTCGTCCCTATTTATATAATGTACTGGAGATTACAGTGGCTGATCTTTAATTAGCCCTCTCTTTGCAGCAGCTTTCGCTTACGGCCATACCAACCTGGCTATGCCCGATCTCGTCTGATCTCGGAAGCTAAGCAGGTTTGGGCCTGGTTAGTACTTGGATGGGAGACCGCCTGGGAATACCAGGTGCTGTAAGCTTTTGGGTTTTATTCCGAACTTATATAATGAACTGGAGATTACAGTGGCTGATCTTTAATTAGCCCTCTCTTTGCAGCAGCTTTCGCTTACGGCCATACCAACCTGGCTATGCCCGATCTCGTCTGATCTCGGAAGCTAAGCAGGTTTGGGCCTGGTTAGTACTTGGATGGGAGACCGCCTGGGAATACCAGGTGCTGTAAGCTTTTGTGTTTTATTCCGAACTTATATAATGAACTGGAGATTAGAGTGTCTGATCTTTAAATAGCCCTCTCTTTGCAGCAGGTTTCGCTTACGGCCATACCAACCTGGCTATGCCTGATCTCGTCTGATCTCGGAAGCTAAGCAGGTTTGGGCTTGGTTAGTACTTGGATGGGAGACCGCCTGGGAATACCAGGTGCTGTAAGCTTTTTGGAAAATTTTCATTAGTTATGTAATAATCTTGAAAAAAAAAAAAAAGAGTCAATGCCAGATCTCTGAATCTTAGAATGTTTGGTTCTGGTTATTACTTGGATGGGAGACTGCCTGAGAATAATACCAGGTGCTGTAAGCTTTTGGGTTTTCTTCCCTACTTATATATTGAACTGGAGATTAGAGTGGCTGATCTTTAAATAGCCCTCTCTCTGCAGCAGCCTTCGCTTACGGCCATACCTGGCTATGCCTGTTTAGTACTTGGATTGGAAACCGCCTGGGAATACCAGGTGCTGAAAGCTTTTTGGAAATTTTTCAAATTTTTTTACTTTTTGGAATTTTTTCACTAATTATATAATAATCGTGCAAAAAAAAAAAAAAAAGAGTCAATGCCCGATGTCTGAATCTTAGCATGTTTGGTTCTGGTTACTACTTGGATGGGAGACTGCCTGGGATTGCCAGGTGCTGTAAGCTTTAGGGTTTTCGTCCCTATTTATATAATGTACTGGAGATTACAGTGGCTGATCTTTAATTAGCCCTCTCTTTGCAGCAGCTTTCGCTTACGGCCATACCAACCTGGCTATGCCGATCTCGTCTGATCTCGGAAGCTAAGCAGGTTTGGGCCTGGTTAGTACTTGGATGGGAGACCGCCTGGGAATACCAGGTGCTGTAAGCTTTTTGGAAAATTTTCATTAGTTATGTAATAATCTTGAAAAAAAAAAAAGAGTCAATGCCAGATCTCTGAATCTTAGAATGTTTGGTTCTGGTTATTACTTGGATGGGAGACTGCCTGAGAATAATACCAGGTGCTGTAAGCTTTTGGGTTTTCTTCCCTACTTATATATTGAACTGGAGATTAGAGTGGCTGATCTTTAAATAGCCCTCTCTCTTCAGCAGCCTTCGCTTACGGCCATACCTGGCTATGCCTGTTTAGTACTTGGATGGGAAACCGCCTGGGAATACCAGGTGCTGAAAGCTTTTTGGAAATTTTTCAATTTTTTTTACTTTTTGGAATTTTTTCACTAATTATATAATAATCGTGCAAAAAAAAAAAAAAAAAAAAAAAAGAGTCAATGCCCGATGTCTGAATCTTAGCATGTTTGGTTCTGGTTACTACTTGGATGGGAGACTGCCTGGGATTGCCAGGTGCTGTAAGCTTTAGGGTTTTCGTCCCTATTTATATAATGTACTGGAGATTACAGTGGCTGATCTTTAATTAGCCCTCTCTTTGCAGCAGCTTTCGCTTACGGCCATACCAACCTGGCTATGCCCGATCTCGTCTGATCTCGGAAGCTAAGCAGGTTTGGGCCTGGTTAGTACTTGGATGGGAGACCGCCTGGGAATACCAGGTGCTGTAAGCTTTTGGGTTTTATTCCGAACTTATATAATGAACTGGAGATTAGAGTGTCTGATCTTTAAATAGCCCTCTCTTTGCAGCAGGTTTCGCTTACGGCCATACCAACCTGGCTATGCCTGATCTCGTCTGATCTCGGAAGCTAAGCAGGTTTGGGCTTGGTTAGTACTTGGATGGGAGACCGCCTGGGAATACCAGGTGCTGTAAGCTTTTTGGAAAATTTTCATTAGTTATGTAATAATCTTAAAAAAAAAAAAAAAAGAGTCAATGCCAGATCTCTGAATCTTAGAATGTTTGGTTCTGGTTATTACTTGGATGGGAGACTGCCTGAGAATAATACCAGGTGCTGTAAGCTTTTGGGTTTTCTTCCCTACTTATATATTGAACTGGAGATTAGAGTGGCTGATCTTTAAATAGCCCTCTCTCTGCAGCAGCCTTCGCTTACGGCCATACCTGGCTATGCCTGTTTAGTACTTGGATGGGAAACCGCCTGGGAATACCAGGTGCTGAAAGCTTTTTGGAAATTTTTCAAATTTTTTTACTTTTTGGAATTTTTTCACTAATTATATAATAATCGTGCAAAAAAAAAAAAAAAGAGTCAATGCCCGATGTCTGAATCTTAGCATGTTTGTTTCTGGTTACTACTTGGATGGGAGACTGCCTGGGATTGCCAGGTGCTGTAAGCTTTAGGGTTTTCGTCCCTATTTATATAATGTACTGGAGATTACAGTGGCTGATCTTTAATTAGCCCTCTCTTTGCAGCAGCTTTTGCTTACGGCCATACCAACCTGGCTATGCCCGATCTCGTCTGATCTCGGAAGCTAAGCAGGTTTGGGCCTGGTTAGTACTTGGATGGGAGACCGCCTGGGAATACCAGGTGCTGTAAGCTTTTGGGTTTTATTCCGAACTTATATAATGAACTGGAGATTAGAGTGTCTGATCTTTAAATAGCCCTCTCTTTGCAGCAGCTTTCGCTTACGGCCATACCAACCTGGCTATGCCTGATCTCATCTGATCTCGGAAGCTAAGCAGGTTTGGGCTTGGTTAGTACTTGGATGGGAGACCGCCTGGGAATACCAGGTGCTGTAAGCTTTTTGGAAAATTTTCTTTAGTTATGTAATAATCTTGAAAAAAAAAAAAAAGAGTCAATGCCCGATGTCTGAATCTTAGCATGTTTGGTTCTGGTTACTACTTGGATGGGAGACCGCCTGGGATTGCCAGGTGCTGTAAGCTTTAGGGTTTTCGTCCCTATTTATATAATGTACTGGAGATTACAGTGGCTGATCTTTAATTAGCCCTCTCTTTGCAGCAGCTTTCGTTTACGGCCATACCAACCTGGCTATGCCCGATCTCGTCTGATCTCGGAAGCTAAGCAGGTTTGGGCCTGGTTAGTACTTGGATGGGAGACCGCCTGGGAATACCAGGTGCTGTAAGCTTTTGTGTTTTATTCCGAACTTATATAATGAACTGGAGATTAGAGTGTCTGATCTTTAAATAGCCCTCTCTTTGCAGCAGGTTTCGCTTACGGCCATACCAACCTGGCTATGCCTGATCTCGTCTGATCTCGGAAGCTAAGCAGGTTTGGGCTTGGTTAGTACTTGGATGGGAGACCGCCTGGGAATACCAGGTGCTGTAAGCTTTTTGGAAAATTTTCATTAGTTATGTAATAATCTTGAAAAAAAAAAAAAAAGAGTCAATGCCAGATCTCTGAATCTTAGAATGTTTGGTTCTGGTTATTACTTGGATGGGAGACTGCCTGAGAATAATACCAGGTGCTGTAAGCTTTTGGGTTTTCTTCCCTACTTATATATTGAACTGGAGATTAGAGTGGCTGATCTTTAAATAGCCCTCTCTCTGCAGCAGCCTTCGCTTACGGCCATACCTGGCTATGCCTGTTTAGTACTTGGATTGGAAACCGCCTGGGAATACCAGGTGCTGAAAGCTTTTTGGAAATTTTTCAAATTTTTTTACTTTTTGGAATTTTTTCACTAATTATATAATAATCGTGCAAAAAAAAAAAAAAAAGAGTCAATGCCCGATGTCTGAATCTTAGCATGTTTGGTTCTGGTTACTACTTGGATGGGAGACTGCCTGGGATTGCCAGGTGCTGTAAGCTTTAGGGTTTTCGTCCCTATTTATATAATGTACTGGAGATTACAGTGGCTGATCTTTAATTAGCCCTCTCTTTGCAGCAGCTTTCGCTTACGGCCATACCAACCTGGCTATGCCCGATCTCGTCTGATCTCGGAAGCTAAGCAGGTTTGGGCCTGGTTAGTACTTGGATGGGAGACCGCCTGGGAATACCAGGTGCTGTAAGCTTTTTGGAAAATTTTCATTAGTTATGTAATAATCTTGAAAAAAAAAAAAGAGTCAATGCCAGATCTCTGAATCTTAGAATGTTTGGTTCTGGTTATTACTTGGATGGGAGACTGCCTGAGAATAATACCAGGTGCTGTAAGCTTTTGGGTTTTCTTCCCTACTTATATATTGAACTGGAGATTAGAGTGGCTGATCTTTAAATAGCCCTCTCTCTTCAGCAGCCTTCGCTTACGGCCATACCTGGCTATGCCTGTTTAGTACTTGGATGGGAAACCGCCTGGGAATACCAGGTGCTGAAAGCTTTTTGGAAATTTTTCAAATTTTTTTACTTTTTGGAATTTTTTCACTAATTATATAATAATCGTGCAAAAAAAAAAAAAAAAAAAAAAAAAAGAGTCAATGCCCGATGTCTGAATCTTAGCATGTTTGGTTCTGGTTACTACTTGGATGGGAGACTGCCTGGGATTGCCAGGTGCTGTAAGCTTTAGGGTTTTCGTCCCTATTTATATAATGTACTGGAGATTACAGTGGCTGATCTTTAATTAGCCCTCTCTTTGCAGCAGCTTTCGCTTACGGCCATACCAACCTGGCTATGCCCGATCTCGTCTGATCTCGGAAGCTAAGCAGGTTTGGGCCTGGTTAGTACTTGGATGGGAGACCGCCTGGGAATACCAGGTGCTGTAAGCTTTTGGGTTTTATTCCGAACTTATATAATGAACTGGAGATTAGAGTGTCTGATCTTTAAATAGCCCTCTCTTTGCAGCAGGTTTCGCTTACGGCCATACCAACCTGGCTATGCCTGATCTCGTCTGATCTCGGAAGCTAAGCAGGTTTGGGCTTGGTTAGTACTTGGATGGGAGACCGCCTGGGAATACCAGGTGCTGTAAGCTTTTTGGAAAATTTTCATTAGTTATGTAATAATCTTAAAAAAAAAAAAAAAAGAGTCAATGCCAGATCTCTGAATCTTAGAATGTTTGGTTCTGGTTATTACTTGGATGGGAGACTGCCTGAGAATAATACCAGGTGCTGTAAGCTTTTGGGTTTTCTTCCCTACTTATATATTGAACTGGAGATTAGAGTGGCTGATCTTTAAATAGCCCTCTCTCTGCAGCAGCCTTCGCTTACGGCCATACCTGGCTATGCCTGTTTAGTACTTGGATGGGAAACCGCCTGGGAATACCAGGTGCTGAAAGCTTTTTGGAAATTTTTCAAATTTTTTTACTTTTTGGAATTTTTTCACTAATTATATAATAATCGTGCAAAAAAAAAAAAAAAGAGTCAATGCCCGATGTCTGAATCTTAGCATGTTTGTTTCTGGTTACTACTTGGATGGGAGACTGCCTGGGATTGCCAGGTGCTGTAAGCTTTAGGGTTTTCGTCCCTATTTATATAATGTACTGGAGATTACAGTGGCTGATCTTTAATTAGCCCTCTCTTTGCAGCAGCTTTTGCTTACGGCCATACCAACCTGGCTATGCCCGATCTCGTCTGATCTCGGAAGCTAAGCAGGTTTGGGCCTGGTTAGTACTTGGATGGGAGACCGCCTGGGAATACCAGGTGCTGTAAGCTTTTGGGTTTTATTCCGAACTTATATAATGAACTGGAGATTAGAGTGTCTGATCTTTAAATAGCCCTCTCTTTGCAGCAGCTTTCGCTTACGGCCATACCAACCTGGCTATGCCTGATCTCATCTGATCTCGGAAGCTAAGCAGGTTTGGGCTTGGTTAGTACTTGGATGGGAGACCGCCTGGGAATACCAGGTGCTGTAAGCTTTTTGGAAAATTTTCTTTAGTTATGTAATAATCTTGAAAAAAAAAAAAAAGAGTCAATGCCCGATGTCTGAATCTTAGCATGTTTGGTTCTGGTTACTACTTGGATGGGAGACCGCCTGGGATTGCCAGGTGCTGTAAGCTTTAGGGTTTTCGTCCCTATTTATATAATGTACTGGAGATTACAGTGGCTGATCTTTAATTAGCCCTCTCTTTGCAGCAGCTTTCGTTTACGGCCATACCAACCTGGCTATGCC
This sequence comes from Carassius carassius, assembly GCF_963082965.1. NCBI lineage: Eukaryota > Metazoa > Chordata > Actinopteri > Cypriniformes > Cyprinidae > Carassius > Carassius carassius. The sequence continues at coordinate 693,017 of NW_026775196.1, forward strand.
CGATCTCGTCTGATCTCGGAAGCTAAGCAGGTTTGGGCCTGGTTAGTACTTGGATGGGAGACCGCCTGGGAATACCAGGTGCTGTAAGCTTTTGTGTTTTATTCCGAATTTATATAATGAACTGGAGATTAGAGTGTCTGATCTTTAAATAGCCCTCTCTTTGCAGCAGGTTTCGCTTACGGCCATACCAACCTGGCTATGCCTGATCTCGTCTGATCTCGGAAGCTAAGCAGGTTTGGGCTTGGTTAGTACTTGGATGGGAGACCGCCTGGGAATACCAGGTGCTGTAAGCTTTTTGGAAAATTTTCATTAGTTATGTAATAATCTTGAAAAAAAAAAAAAAAGAGTCAATGCCAGATCTCTGAATCTTAGAATGTTTGGTTCTGGTTATTACTTGGATGGGAGACTGCCTGAGAATAATACCAGGTGCTGTAAGCTTTTGGGTTTTCTTCCCTACTTATATATTGAACTGGAGATTAGAGTGGCTGATCTTTAAATAGCCCTCTCTCTGCAGCAGCCTTCGCTTACGGCCATACCTGGCTATGCCTGTTTAGTACTTGGATTGGAAACCGCCTGGGAATACCAGGTGCTGAAAGCTTTTTGGAAATTTTTCAAATTTTTTTACTTTTTGGAATTTTTTCACTAATTATATAATAATCGTGCAAAAAAAAAAAAAAAAGAGTCAATGCCCGATGTCTGAATCTTAGCATGTTTGGTTCTGGTTACTACTTGGATGGGAGACTGCCTGGGATTGCCAGGTGCTGTAAGCTTTAGGGTTTTCGTCCCTATTTATATAATGTACTGGAGATTACAGTGGCTGATCTTTAATTAGCCCTCTCTTTGCAGCAGCTTTCGCTTACGGCCATACCAACCTGGCTATGCCCGATCTCGTCTGATCTCGGAAGCTAAGCAGGTTTGGGCCTGGTTAGTACTTGGATGGGAGACCGCCTGGGAATACCAGGTGCTGTAAGCTTTTTGGAAAATTTTCATTAGTTATGTAATAATCTTGAAAAAAAAAAAAGAGTCAATGCCAGATCTCTGAATCTTAGAATGTTTGGTTCTGGTTATTACTTGGATGGGAGACTGCCTGAGAATAATACCAGGTGCTGTAAGCTTTTGGGTTTTCTTCCCTACTTATATATTGAACTGGAGATTAGAGTGGCTGATCTTTAAATAGCCCTCTCTCTTCAGCAGCCTTCGCTTACGGCCATACCTGGCTATGCCTGTTTAGTACTTGGATGGGAAACCGCCTGGGAATACCAGGTGCTGAAAGCTTTTTGGAAATTTTTCAAATTTTTTTACTTTTTGGAATTTTTTCACTAATTATATAATAATCGTGCAAAAAAAAAAAAAAAAAAAAAAAAAAGAGTCAATGCCCGATGTCTGAATCTTAGCATGTTTGGTTCTGGTTACTACTTGGATGGGAGACTGCCTGGGATTGCCAGGTGCTGTAAGCTTTAGGGTTTTCGTCCCTATTTATATAATGTACTGGAGATTACAGTGGCTGATCTTTAATTAGCCCTCTCTTTGCAGCAGCTTTCGCTTACGGCCATACCAACCTGGCTATGCCCGATCTCGTCTGATCTCGGAAGCTAAGCAGGTTTGGGCCTGGTTAGTACTTGGATGGGAGACCGCCTGGGAATACCAGGTGCTGTAAGCTTTTGGGTTTTATTCCGAACTTATATAATGAACTGGAGATTAGAGTGTCTGATCTTTAAATAGCCCTCTCTTTGCAGCAGGTTTCGCTTACGGCCATACCAACCTGGCTATGCCTGATCTCGTCTGATCTCGGAAGCTAAGCAGGTTTGGGCTTGGTTAGTACTTGGATGGGAGACCGCCTGGGAATACCAGGTGCTGTAAGCTTTTTGGAAAATTTTCATTAGTTATGTAATAATCTTAAAAAAAAAAAAAAAAGAGTCAATGCCAGATCTCTGAATCTTAGAATGTTTGGTTCTGGTTATTACTTGGATGGGAGACTGCCTGA
>NW_026775196.1:700000-702500 GCF_963082965.1 Carassius carassius
AAAGAGTCAATGCCCGATGTCTGAATCTTAGCATGTTTGGTTCTGGTTACTACTTGGATGGGAGACCGCCTGGGATTGCCAGGTGCTGTAAGCTTTAGGGTTTTCGTCCCTATTTATATAATGTACTGGAGATTACAGTGGCTGATCTTTAATTAGCCCTCTCTTTGCAGCAGCTTTCGCTTACGGCCATACCAACCTGGCTATGCCCGATCTCGTCTGATCTCGGAAGCTAAGCAGGTTTGGGCCTGGTTAGTACTTGGATGGGAGACCGCCTGGGAATACCAGGTGCTGTAAGCTTTTTGGAAAATTTTCATTAGTTATGTAATAATCTTGAAAAAAAAGAGTCAATGCCAGATCTCTGAATCTTAGAATGTTTGGTTCTGGTTATAACTTGGATGGGAGACTGCCTGAGAATAATACCAGGTGCTGTAAGCTTTTGGGTTTTCTTCCCTACTTATATATTGAACTGGAGATTAGAGTGGCTGATCTTTAAATAGCCCTCTCTCTGCAGCAGCCTTCGCTTACGGCCATACCTGGCTATGCCTGTTTAGTACTTGGATGGGAAACCGCCTGGGAATACCAGGTGCTGAAAGCTTTTTGGAAATTTTTCAAATTTTTTTACTTTTTGGAATTTTTTCACTAATTATATAATAATCGTGCAAAAAAAAAAAAAAAAAAAAAAAAGAGTCAATGCCCGATGTCTGAATCTTAGCATGTTTGGTTCTGGTTACTACTTGGATGGGAGACCGCCTGGGATTGCCAGGTGCTGTAAGCTTTAGGGTTTTCGTCCCTATTTATATAATGTACTGGAGATTACAGTGGCTGATCTTTAATTAGCCCTCTCTTTGCAGCAGCTTTCGCTTACGGCCATACCAACCTGGCTATGCCCGATCTCGTCTGATCTCGGAAGCTAAGCAGGTTTGGGCCTGGTTAGTACTTGGATGGGAGACCGCCTGGGAATACAAGGTGCTGTAAGCTTTTGGGTTTTATTCCGAACTTATATAATGAACTGGAGATTAGAGTGTCTGATCTTTAAATAGCCCTCTCTTTGCAGCAGCTTTCGCTTACGGCCATACCAACCTGGCTATGCCTGATCTCATCTGATCTTGGAAGCTAAGCAGGTTTGGGCTTGGTTAGTACTTGGATGGGAGACCGCCTGGGAATACCAGGTGCTGTAAGCTTTTTGGAAAATTTTCTTTAGTTATGTAATAATCTTGAAAAAAAAAAAAAAAGAGTCAATGCCCGATGTCTGAATCTTAGCATGTTTGGTTCTGGTTACTACTTGGATGGGAGACCGCCTGGGATTGCCAGGTGCTGTAAGCTTTAGGGTTTTCGTCCCTATTTATATAATGTACTGGAGATTACAGTGGCTGATCTTTAATTAGCCCTCTCTTTGCAGCAGCTTTCGCTTACGGCCATACCAACCTGGCTATGCCCGATCTCGTCTGATCTCGGAAGCTAAGCAGGTTTGGGCCTGGTTAGTACTTGGATGGGAGACCGCCTGGGAATACCAGGTGCTGTAAGCTTTTTGGAAAATTTTCATTAGTTATGTAATAATCTTGAAAAAAAAGAGTCAATGCCAGATCTCTGAATCTTAGAATGTTTGGTTCTGGTTATAACTTGGATGGGAGACTGCCTGAGAATAATACCAGGTGCTGTAAGCTTTTGGGTTTTCTTCCCTACTTATATATTGAACTGGAGATTAGAGTGGCTGATCTTTAAATAGCCCTCTCTCTGCAGCAGCCTTCGCTTACGGCCATACCTGGCTATGCCTGTTTAGTACTTGGATGGGAAACCGCCTGGGAATACCAGGTGCTGAAAGCTTTTTGGAAATTTTTCAAATTTTTTTACTTTTTGGAATTTTTTCACTAATTATATAATAATCGTGCAAAAAAAAAAAAAAAAAAAAAAAGAGTCAATGCCCGATGTCTGAATCTTAGCATGTTTGGTTCTGGTTACTACTTGGATGGGAGACCGCCTGGGATTGCCAGGTGCTGTAAGCTTTAGGGTTTTCGTCCCTATTTATATAATGTACTGGAGATTACAGTGGCTGATCTTTAATTAGCCCTCTCTTTGCAGCAGCTTTCGCTTACGGCCATACCAACCTGGCTATGCCCGATCTCGTCTGATCTCGGAAGCTAAGCAGGTTTGGGCCTGGTTAGTACTTGGATGGGAGACCGCCTGGGAATACCAGGTGCTGTAAGCTTTTTGGAAAATTTTCATTAGTTATGTAATAATCTTGAAAAAAAAAAAAGAGTCAATGCCAGATCTCTGAATCTTAGAATGTTTGGTTCTGGTTATTACTTGGATGGGAGACTGCCTGAGAATAATACCAGGTGCTGTAAGCTTTTGGGTTTTCTTCCCTACTTATATATTGAACTGGAGATTAGAGTGGCTGATCTTTAAATAGCCCTCTCTCTGCAGCAGCCTTCGCTTACGGCCATACCTGGCTATGCCTGTTTAGTACTTGGATGGGAAACCGCCTGGGAATACCAGGTGC
>NW_026775196.1:705000-710000 GCF_963082965.1 Carassius carassius
TGGCTGATCTTTAATTAGCCCTCTCTTTGCAGCAGCTTTCGCTTACGGCCATACCAACCTGGCTATGCCCGATCTCGTCTGATCTCGGAAGCTAAGCAGGTTTGGGCCTGGTTAGTACTTGGATGGGAGACCGCCTGGGAATACCAGGTGCTGTAAGCTTTTTGGAAAATTTTCATTAGTTATGTAATAATCTTGAAAAAAAAAAAAGAGTCAATGCCAGATCTCTGAATCTTAGAATGTTTGGTTCTGGTTATTACTTGGATGGGAGACTGCCTGAGAATAATACCAGGTGCTGTAAGCTTTTGGGTTTTCTTCCCTACTTATATATTGAACTGGAGATTAGAGTGGCTGATCTTTAAATAGCCCTCTCTCTGCAGCAGCCTTCGCTTACGGCCATACCTGGCTATGCCTGTTTAGTACTTGGATGGGAAACCGCCTGGGAATACCAGGTGCTGAAAGCTTTTTGGGAATTTTTCAATTTTTTTTACTTTTTGGAATTTTTTCACTAATTATATAATAATCGTGCAAAAAAAAAAAAAAAAAAAAAAAAAAAAAAAAAAAAAAAGAGTCAATGCCCGATGTCTGAATCTTAGCATGTTTGGTTCTGGTTATTACTTGGATGGGAGACTGCCTGAGAATAATACCAGGTGCTGTAAGCTTTTGGGTTTTCTTCCCTACTTATATATTGAACTGGAGATTAGAGTGGCTGATCTTTAAATAGCCCTCTCTCTGCAGCAGCCTTCGCTTACGGCCATACCTGGCTATGCCTGGTTAGTACTTGGATGGGAAACCGCCTGGGAATACCAGGTGCTGAAAGCTTTTTGGAAATTTTTCTAATTTTTTTACTTTTTGGAATTTTTTCACTAATTATATAATAATCGTGAAAAAAAAAAAAAAAAAAAAAAAAAAGAAAAGAGTCAATGCCCGATGTCTGAATCTTAGCATGTTTGGTTCTGGTTACTACTTGGATGGGAGACCGCCTGGGATTGCCAGGTGCTGTAAGCTTTAGGGTTTTTGTCCCTATTTATATAATGTACTGGAGATTACAGTGGCTGATCTTTAATTAGCCCTCTCTTTGCAGCAGCTTTCGCTTACGGCCATACCAACCTGGCTATGCCCGATCTCGTCTGATCTCGGAAGCTAAGCAGGTTTGGGCTTGGTTAGTACTTGGATGGGAGACCGCCTGGGAATACCAGGTGCTGTAAGCTTTTGGGTTTTATTCCGAACTTATATAATGAACTGGAGATTAGAGTGTCTGATCTTTAAATAGCCCTCTCTTTGCAGCAGCTTTCGCTTACGGCCATACCAACCTGGCTATGCCTGATCTCGTCTGATCTCGGAAGCTAAGCAGGTTTGGGCTTGGTTAGTACTTGGAAGGGAGACCGCCTGGGAATACCAGGTGCTGTAAGCTTTTTGGAAAATTTTCATTAGTTATGTAATAATCTTGAAAAAAAAGAGTCAATGCCAGATCTCTGAATCTTAGAATGTTTGGTTCTGGTTATTACTTGGATGGGAGACTGCCTGAGAATAATACCAGGTGCTGTAAGCTTTTGGGTTTTCTTCCCTACTTATATATTGAACTGGAGATTAGAGTGGCTGATCTTTAAATAGCCCTCTCTCTGCAGCAGCCTTCGCTTACGGCCATACCTGGCTATGCCTGTTTAGTACTTGGATGGGAAACCGCCTGGGAATACCAGGTGCTGAAAGCTTTTTGGGAATTTTTCAAATTTTTTTACTTTTTGGAATTTTTTCACTAATTATATAATAATCGTGCAAAAAAAAAAAAAAAAAAAAAAAGAGTCAATGCCCGATGTCTGAATCTTAGCATGTTTGGTTCTGGTTACTACTTGGATGGGAGACCGCCTGGGATTGCCAGGTGCTGTAAGCTTTAGGGTTTTCGTCCCTATTTATATAATGTACTGGAGATTACAGTGGCTGATCTTTAATTAGCCCTCTCTTTGCAGCAGCTTTCGCTTACGGCCATACCAACCTGGCTATGCCCGATCTCGTCTGATCTCGGAAGCTAAGCAGGTTTGGGCCTGGTTAGTACTTGGATGGGAGACCGCCTGGGAATACCAGGTGCTGTAAGCTTTTTGGAAAATTTTCATTAGTTATGTAATAATCTTGAAAAAAAAAAAAGAGTCAATGCCAGATCTCTGAATCTTAGAATGTTTGGTTCTGGTTATTACTTGGATGGGAGACTGCCTGAGAATAATACCAGGTGCTGTAAGCTTTTGGGTTTTCTTCCCTACTTATATATTGAACTGGAGATTAGAGTGGCTGATCTTTAAATAGCCCTCTCTCTGCAGCAGCCTTCGCTTACGGCCATACCTGGCTATGCCTGTTTAGTACTTGGATGGGAAACCGCCTGGGAATACCAGGTGCTGAAAGCTTTTTGGGAATTTTTCAATTTTTTTTACTTTTTGGAATTTTTTCACTAATTATATAATAATCGTGCAAAAAAAAAAAAAAAAAAAAAAAAAAAAAAAAAAAAAAAAGAGTCAATGCCCGATGTCTGAATCTTAGCATGTTTGGTTCTGGTTATTACTTGGATGGGAGACTGCCTGAGAATAATACCAGGTGCTGTAAGCTTTTGGGTTTTCTTCCCTACTTATATATTGAACTGGAGATTAGAGTGGCTGATCTTTAAATAGCCCTCTCTCTGCAGCAGCCTTCGCTTACGGCCATACCTGGCTATGCCTGGTTAGTACTTGGATGGGAAACCGCCTGGGAATACCAGGTGCTGAAAGCTTTTTGGAAATTTTTCTAATTTTTTTACTTTTTGGAATTTTTTCACTAATTATATAATAATCGTGAAAAAAAAAAAAAAAAAAAAAAAAAGAAAAGAGTCAATGCCCGATGTCTGAATCTTAGCATGTTTGGTTCTGGTTACTACTTGGATGGGAGACCGCCTGGGATTGCCAGGTGCTGTAAGCTTTAGGGTTTTTGTCCCTATTTATATAATGTACTGGAGATTACAGTGGCTGATCTTTAATTAGCCCTCTCTTTGCAGCAGCTTTCGCTTACGGCCATACCAACCTGGCTATGCCCGATCTCGTCTGATCTCGGAAGCTAAGCAGGTTTGGGCTTGGTTAGTACTTGGATGGGAGACCGCCTGGGAATACCAGGTGCTGTAAGCTTTTGGGTTTTATTCCGAACTTATATAATGAACTGGAGATTAGAGTGTCTGATCTTTAAATAGCCCTCTCTTTGCAGCAGCTTTCGCTTACGGCCATACCAACCTGGCTATGCCTGATCTCGTCTGATCTCGGAAGCTAAGCAGGTTTGGGCTTGGTTAGTACTTGGAAGGGAGACCGCCTGGGAATACCAGGTGCTGTAAGCTTTTTGGAAAATTTTCATTAGTTATGTAATAATCTTGAAAAAAAAGAGTCAATGCCAGATCTCTGAATCTTAGAATGTTTGGTTCTGGTTATTACTTGGATGGGAGACTGCCTGAGAATAATACCAGGTGCTGTAAGCTTTTGGGTTTTCTTCCCTACTTATATATTGAACTGGAGATTAGAGTGGCTGATCTTTAAATAGCCCTCTCTCTGCAGCAGCCTTCGCTTACGGCCATACCTGGCTATGCCTGTTTAGTACTTGGATGGGAAACCGCCTGGGAATACCAGGTGCTGAAAGCTTTTTGGAAATTTTTCAAATTTTTTTACTTTTTGGAATTTTTTCACTAATTATATAATAATCGTGCAAAAAAAAAAAAAAAAAAAAAAAGAGTCAATGCCCGATGTCTGAATCTTAGCATGTTTGGTTCTGGTTACTACTTGGATGGGAGACCGCCTGGGATTGCCAGGTGCTGTAAGCTTTAGGGTTTTCGTCCCTATTTATATAATGTACTGGAGATTACAGTGGCTGATCTTTAATTAGCCCTCTCTTTGCAGCAGCTTTCGCTTACGGCCATACCAACCTGGCTATGCCCGATCTCGTCTGATCTCGGAAGCTAAGCAGGTTTGGGCCTGGTTAGTACTTGGATGGGAGACCGCCTGGGAATACCAGGTGCTGTAAGCTTTTTGGAAAATTTTCATTAGTTATGTAATAATCTTGAAAAAAAAAAAAGAGTCAATGCCAGATCTCTGAATCTTAGAATGTTTGGTTCTGGTTATTACTTGGATGGGAGACTGCCTGAGAATAATACCAGGTGCTGTAAGCTTTTGGGTTTTCTTCCCTACTTATATATTGAACTGGAGATTAGAGTGGCTGATCTTTAAATAGCCCTCTCTCTGCAGCAGCCTTCGCTTACGGCCATACCTGGCTATGCCTGTTTAGTACTTGGATGGGAAACCGCCTGGGAATACCAGGTGCTGAAAGCTTTTTGGGAATTTTTCAATTTTTTTTACTTTTTGGAATTTTTTCACTAATTATATAATAATCGTGCAAAAAAAAAAAAAAAAAAAAAAAAAAAAAAAAAAAAGAGTCAATGCCCGATGTCTGAATCTTAGCATGTTTGGTTCTGGTTATTACTTGGATGGGAGACTGCCTGAGAATAATACCAGGTGCTGTAAGCTTTTGGGTTTTCTTCCCTACTTATATATTGAACTGGAGATTAGAGTGGCTGATCTTTAAATAGCCCTCTCTCTGCAGCAGCCTTCGCTTACGGCCATACCTGGCTATGCCTGGTTAGTACTTGGATGGGAAACCGCCTGGGAATACCAGGTGCTGAAAGCTTTTTGGAAATTTTTCTAATTTTTTTACTTTTTGGAATTTTTTCACTAATTATATAATAATCGTGAAAAAAAAAAAAAAAAAAAAAAAAAAGAAAAGAGTCAATGCCCGATGTCTGAATCTTAGCATGTTTGGTTCTGGTTACTACTTGGATGGGAGACCGCCTGGGATTGCCAGGTGCTGTAAGCTTTAGGGTTTTTGTCCCTATTTATATAATGTACTGGAGATTACAGTGGCTGATCTTTAATTAGCCCTCTCTTTGCAGCAGCTTTCGCTTACGGCCATACCAACCTGGCTATGCCCGATCTCGTCTGATCTCGGAA
>NW_026775196.1:717500-727500 GCF_963082965.1 Carassius carassius
GTACTGGAGATTACAGTGGCTGATCTTTAATTAGCCCTCTCTTTGCAGCAGCTTTCGCTTACGGCCATACCAACCTGAGGGCGCTAGAGAGCTAGTGAGAAACAGGAAGTGTGTTGGCTATAGGGAGGTGAGAAAGGCTCACCCAAACTTTTGTGTTGTTTTTTGCGTTGTTTTTGTTCAAGATAAGTATTTTGTTTCAAGTTTTTGTGTAATTTTTGTTATTTGTCCTCCCAACAGCTTTGCTGTTTGGGAGGGATCATTTTAGTTTTGTGTTTTTTTTTTTGTTAAATGGACGGATTAACAGCTACAGACATGGATTTGGCAAAACAAACAAGGCAGCTAACTGAAAATGGACTGGATAAAAGACAACGAGAAAAGGATTACCCAGAAAGGAGACTCAAACGGATTTATGCAAAGGAAGCAACGGTAGTGATTGATTTGACGGAGGTAAAAGATGGGAGAGCAGAGGACATTATAGAAGCATTGAAAGACAAGATTGAAGTGACTAGCATACTAGCGGTAAGACCAAAAATGATGAAACAATATGAAATTACATTGGAAAAGGAAGAAGATATTGAGAAACTGGAAGAAGGATTGATGATTAAAGGAAAGACTTGTGAAATTAAAAAGTTGAACAATAAGGATTTTGCTGTATCTTTCATGCATCTGCCTGCTTACCTGGAGGATGATGATATTTTAAAGAAGCTGGAGGGATGGGTTGTGACTCCTATCTCACAGATCAAAAGGAGATTCTACCCGGGCACCCGCATTGAGGATGGAACGAGATTCCTGAGAGTACGGTTTCCAAAAGAGGTGGCTTCTCTGCCCTACAGTACGAGAATGGAGACGGAAGAGGGACCTCAGTATTTCAGGGTGATACATAGCCAGCAGGTGAGAACCTGTAGGTTATGTATGAGCCCTGAACACATGATGAAGGACTGTCCGGACTTCAAATGCTTTAAGTGCTCGGAAAGGGGACATTTCGCGAGGGACTGTAATGCGGTGAGGTGCCCGGACTGCAGGCTCGTGCTAAATAAGTGCGAGTGCTGGTTCGGAGAACCACATCAGGAGGAAGAGCAGGGGTGCGGGCAGATACATGAGGAAGACGGTGAAGAGGAGCTACACGAGAACACGGAAGGAACACAAAGAGAGGATACCGCAAGCACAGACGTTGAAGAGGAAAGTGAAAGGACTGGATTAACACAGTGCAGTGAGGAAACGGGGTCACTGATGGAAACAACTGATACTTTACAGATTGAACTGGAAAAGACAGAGGAGCAGGAGTGGGTCAGCGAGGATGGGAGAATGGACAAAGACAGTGAATGCATCGACGATGCCGGCACTACAGGAATCAATAAAAGAAGAAGACAAACTAAGGTAACACCAAATTTAGAGAAAGCCAAAAGAAAAGTATTAAAACAAGGATGTGAGGAAAAACAGGACAGTGGGGAAATGGTAAAGGAAGGAGAGGGAATGAACTGACAATATGGGGATTTTATGGCTTTTATTTTATTTTATGGTGCTGAAAATTGTGACTTTTAATGCTAGAGGACTAATGAATGTTTATAAATTTGAAAAGGTGAAGGAATTGTGTCAAAATGAAGATGTGATTTTATTGCAAGAGACAAACTGGAAAGAGAATGTTATGGAGGATATTACAAAAAGATGGGAAGGGGAATTACTTGTTAATAATGAAGAGGAAAAATGGGAGGAGGAGTGGCGGTTTTAATAAGAAAAGACAGAAGTATAAAGACAAAACTTATATATAATGATAAAAAAGGAAAATGTATGGTGGTAGAAATGGAAATGGAAGAAGACAAATTTGTTTTAGTGAACGTGCACGCTCCCAATGGAGAAAATAAAAGAAATTATACTTTAATGTTTTAGCTGATGTAATTGGAAAATGGGGGAAGGTGGTGATTGCAGGGGATTTTAACACTGTTTTTAGTAAAATGGATATGGCAAATGGGATGGTTTCTAAATCGGATGGGGGTAGAAAAGAACTAAGGTCATTGATGGAAGAGAAAAATATGATTGATGTGTGGCGGGAAAGGAATGGAAAAAAGAAGGAATTTTCAAGAAGACAGTTGGTGGGGAATTTTATGTGCCAAACCAGAATAGACTATTTTTTAAGTACCAGAAATCTTGAATGTTTCATTGATGGAATATTTCACAAAGAAACGACCTTAAGCGATCACAAAATGGTTTTAATGACGATGGATTTTAAAAGACAAACAAAGGGACCTGGGGTGTGGATTTTAAACACTGAGGTTTTAAAGAATGAAAGTTTTAAAAAAGAAATTGAAATGATATTAGATGGGAGGAAAAAAGACCAGATGTATATGGAAGACAAAACGCAATGGTGGGAAAATGTTAAGTATGGTATTAAGAAATATTCTATGAAGTACTGTAATTTATTACAAAATGTTAAAAGAACCAAGGAGAGAGAAATAAGGAGAACTCTAAAAGAGGAGTTAAATAAAAATGAAGTAGATGTGCAAAAAGTAATTGAAATAGAAAATACGTTGAGAAAAATAGAAGAGGGGAAATGCAAGGGGGCAATGTTGAGAAGCAAAGCAAAATATACGGTGGAAGGGGAAAAATGTAACAGATTCTTTTTTAATCTTGAGAAAAGCAGGGGGAGAGCGGAAACAATTAAAGAACTTAAAAGTAGGAATGGACAGGTGGTCTCAGATACAGAGGGGATTTTAAAAGAAGTGAAATCATTTTATGAAGAACTTTTTAAGTCGGAGGGGGGAGATGAGGAAAAAAGGAATATTTTGTTGCAACAGATAACAAGGAAAGTTGGCGAAGAGGATAAAAGAATATGTGAAAGGGAAATAGAAATTGAAGAGATCATACATGCCATAAATCAATTAAGAGTGAGGAAAAGCCCCGGAGTAGATGGTATTGGAAGTGAGTTTTACAAAGTTTTTAAAGACAAAGTAAGCGTGATTTTAAATGAAATTTTTGAAGAAGTTTTTAAAAATGAAAGAGTAAGCCCAAGAATGGGGCTAGGATTAATGAAAATAATATACAAGAAAAAAGGAGACAAAACTGAGCTGAAAAATTTTAGACCCATTACAATGCTAAACACTGATTTTAAAATTTTAGCCAAGGTCTTAGCAAACAGATTAAAAAATGTCATGCCAAATATAATAGAAACAAACCAAGCGTACGGAGTAAAGGCGAGAGATATAGCAGATGTTACTAGCAGCATTAGAGATATAGTAGGGTATATAAAAGAAAAGGGCAAAAGTGCTTATGTTATTAGTATGGATTTTGAAAAGGCTTTTGACAGAGTTGAACATGGCTTTTTATTTGCAGTTTTAAAGGAATTTGGGTTTGGGAATAATTTTATAAAATGGATTTCGGTTTTATACAGGGATATTTTTACAAAAGTAAAATGCAACGGTTTTTTAACTCAACCTTTTAAAGTTTTAAGATCCATAAGACAGGGGTGTCCTTTGTCGGCGCAATTGTACTCTTTGGTAGCAGAACCTTTAGGGCTTTTAATAAATAGAGAAAAAAGAATAAATGGAATACGAATGGAAGAGGGAGAAGAATTAAAGAAAATATTTCAATATGCTGATGACACGACAATTGTGGTTGAAAATGTAGAAAGTGTTAAAAGAGTGATGGAGAAAACAAAACAGTATTGTGAGGGTTCGGGTGCAAAAATAAATGAAGAAAAAACTGTATACATGAAATATGGAAGGGTGGAGGTTCTTACAGGGATCTGTAATTTTATGGAGGTGCAAGAAATAAAGATTTTAGGAATAATTGTAGCAAAGAATGAAAAGGAGGCTATGGACAGTATGTGGGAAGAGACGGTGGGAGGGATGGAAAGAAGACTGATTTTCTGGAGAAGCAGGGTTTTAAGTTTAAATGGGAAAATTTTAGTTGTAAACATGCTAATGTTATCTAGAATGTGGTATACATTACATGTGATGCCATTGCCAGACTGGGTTTTAAAGAGAATAAAGAAATGTGTTTTAGAATTTTTATGGGACAAAAAGCCTCCAAGAATTGCATATTTTACACTGATAGGGAAACCGGGGGAGGTAGGGATGGGTTTGGTGGATGTAGAACAAAAAATGAAAAGCATGAGAGTAAAGGTGGTAAGAAAATATTTGGATGATACGAACAGAGCAGAGTGGAAGAGATTGATGGCTCTTTATTTAAATAAATGTGGGAATTTTAATTTGGGGGACAATGTTTTATGGATGAAGCTTAAGAATTGGATGATGGAGGGGATCCCACGATTTTACAAAGAGGTTTTAAGCGCTTGGAGGCTTTTTTTAACAGAGGTGGATTTTAATCCGGAGGGGAGGGAAATGATTTTAAATCAACCTCTGTTTTTAAATGGAAAAATAAAGATGCAAGAGTATGATATCTATTTTAAGAAGTGGTTGCAAGCGGGATTTGTAAAGGTGAGGGATGTTTTATGGGAATTTAAAGAGGGATTTTTACCACTTCAAGTGATCATAGATGCAATGGATGAGGAGAAGGAGGACTTTAATGTAAATGTTTTAAAAAGACAATACGAACAAGTAAAAAAAGCAATCCCAGGACAATGGCTGGATGAAATTATTAATGAGGGAGAAAAAGAAAAGAAAATGAGCGTGTTTCTAAAATGTAAAGACAATATGGTGAATTTTAATTTGGGTTCTGTTAAAATGTTTTATGGGTTTTTTATAAATGGAGTTTTTAAAAAACCTCTTGCCAATCAGTTATGGATAAGGCATTTTAATGAAATTGAAGAGGAAGATATATGGAAGAACATGACATGGAAATGGTTGGATGCGGATTTAGAAAGTTTTGATTATTTTATTAGACAAAATGTGATTTTTACGGAAATGAGATTGTGTGCAATGCAGAAAAAAACTAATGCCCTATGCAGAGTTTGTAAAAAAGAAGATGAAGGAATTTTACATTTGTTTTTATTCTGTGAGAAGTTGAGCCCATTTTTAAGGAATTAAAGGAAATAATCAAAGACTTAAGAGATAATGAGGTGGACTGCAACTGGAATAGATTTTTTATGTTGGGAATGGCAGAGAATACAGCAAACAAGAAACTAATTAATTTGTTTTTAATTTTGGCCAAAAAAGCTATATGGAAAAGAAGGAATATAGTCAAAAACAGAGATTTTACTGCAAACCTATGGTTGATTTTTAAACAGTTGGTTGAAGATTATGTAAAAATGCTGTACAGTTATTTTAAACTGGAAAACAAGATGGGGGATTTTTATGGAATTTTTACGAAGGATATTTTAAAACAAAAGCACTTTTATATGCCAAAAGAAGATGATTTTAGATGTTTTTGGTTTTTAGTGTTATGCATTTTTGGAAAAATGCTTTTGTGAAATGCTTTTGCATTTATGAAAATTTCCCTGTAACAGCTTTAATGTCTTGTACACAACTTGTATTTTGACTGATAATAAAAAGAAAAAAAAAAAAAGAAAAAAGAAAAAAAAAAAAAAGAAAAAAAAAAAAAAAAAAAAGCTATGCCCGATCTCGTCTGGTCTTGGAAGCTAAGCAGGTTTGGGCCTGGTTAGTACTTGGATGGGAGACCGCCTGGGAATACCAGGTGCTGTAAGCTTTTTAGAAAATTTTCATTAGTTATGTAATAATCTTGAAAAAAAAAAAAAAAAGAGTCAATGCCAGATCTCTGAATCTTAGCATGTTTGGTTCTGGTTAGTACTTGGATGGGAAACCGCTTGGGAATACCAGGTGCTGAAAGCTTTTTGGAAATTTTTCAAAATTTTTTACTTTTTGGAATTTCTTCACTCATATTATAATCGTGCAAAAAAAAAAAAAAAAAAAAAGAGTCAATGCCCAATCTCTGAATCTTAGAATGTTTGGTTCTGGTTACTACTTGGATGGGAGACTGCCTGGGAATAATACCAGGTGCTGTAAGCTTTTGGGTTTTCTTCCCTACTTATATATTGAACTGGAGATTAGAGTGGCTGATCTTTAAATAGCCCTCTCTCTGCAGCAGCCTTCGCTTACGGCCATACCTGGCTATGCCTGGTTAATACTTGGATGGGAAACCGCTTGGGAATACCAGGTGCTGAAAGCTTTTTGGAAATTTTTCACAATTTTTTACTTTTTGGAATTTCTTCACTCATTATATAATAATCGTGCAAAAAAAAAAAAAAGAGTCAATGCCCGATGTCTGAATCTTAGCATATTTGGTTCTGGTTACTACTTGGATGGGAGACCGCCTGGGAATACCAGGTGCTGAAAGCTTTTTGGAAATGTTTCACAATTTTTTACTTTTTGGAATTTTTTCACTAATTATATAATAATCGTGCAAAAAAAAAAAAGAGTCAATGCCCGATCTCTGAATCTTAGCATGTTTGGTTCTGGTTACTACTTGGATGGGAGACTGCCTGGGAATAATACCAGGTGCTGTAAGCTTTTGGGTTTTCTTCCCTACTTATATATTGAACTGGAGATTAGAGTGGCTGATCTTTAAATAGCCCTCTCTCTGCAGCAGCCTTCGCTTACGGCCATACCTGGCTATGCCTGGTTAGTACTTGGATGGGAAACCGCCTGGGAATACCAGGTGCTGAAAGCTTTTTGGAAATGTTTCACAATTTTTTACTTTTTGGAATTTTTTCACTAATTATATAATAATCGTGCAAAAAAAAAAAAAGAGTCAATGCCCGATCTCTGAATCTTAGCATGTTTGGTTCTGGTTACTACTTGGATGGGAGACTGCCTGGGAATAATACCAGGTGCTGTAAGCTTTTGGGTTTTCTTCCCTACTTATATATTGAACTGGAGATTAGAGTGGCTGATCTTTAAATAGCCCTCTCTCTGCAGCAGCCTTCGCTTACGGCCATACCTGGCTATGCCTGGTTAGTACTTGGATGGGAAACCGCTTGGGAATACCAGGTGCTGAAAGCTTTTTGCAAATTTTTCAAAATTTTTTACTTTTTGGAATTTCTTCACTAATTATATAATAATCGTGCAAAAAAAAAAAAGAGTCAATGCCTGATGTCTGAATCTTAGCATGTTTGGTTCTGGTTACTACTTGGATGGGAGACCGCCTGGGATTGCTAGGTGCTGTAAGCTTTTGGGTTTTCGTCCCTATTTATATAATGTACTGGAGATTACAGTGGCTGATCTTTAATTAGCCCTCTCTTTGCAGCAGCTTTCGCTTACGGCCATACCAACCTGGCTATGCCCGATCTCGTCTGATCTCAGAAGCTAAGCAGGTTTGGGCTTGGTTAGTACTTGGATGGGAGACCGCCTGGGAATACCAGGTGCTGTAAGCTATTTGGAAAATTTTCATTAGTTATGTAATAATCTTGAAAAAAAAAAAGAGTCAATGCCCAATCTCTGAATCTTAGAATGTTTGGTTCTGGTTACTACTTGGATGGGAGACTGCCTGGGAATAATACCAGGTGCTGTAAGCTTTTGGGTTTTCTTCCCTACTTATATATTGAACTGGAGATTAGAGTGGCTGATCTTTAAATAGCCCTCTCTCTGCAGCAGCCTTCGCTTACGGCCATACCTGGCTATGCCTGGTTAGTACTTGGATGGGAAACCGCTTGGGAATACCAGGTGCTGAAAGCTTTTTGGAAATTTTTCACAATTTTTTACTTTTTGGAATTTCTTCACTCATTATATAATAATCGTGCAAAAAAAAAAAAAGAGTCAATGCCCGATGTCTGAATCTTAGCATATTTGGTTCTGGTTACTACTTGGATGGGAGACCGCCTGGGAATACCAGGTGCTGAAAGCTTTTTGGAAATTTTTCACAATTTTTTACTTTTTGGAATTTTTTCACTAATTATTTAATAATCGTGCAAAAAAAAAAAAGAGTCAATGCCCGATCTCTGAATCTTAGCATGTTTGGTTCTGGTTACTACTTGGATGGGAGACTGCCTGGGAATAATACCAGGTGCTGTAAGCTTTTGGGTTTTCTTCCCTACTTATATATTGAACTGGAGATTAGAGTGGCTGATCTTTAAATAGCCCTCTCTCTGCAGCAGCCTTCGCTTACGGCCATACCTGGCTATGCCTGGTTAGTACTTGGATGGGAAACCGCCTGGGAATACCAGGTGCTGAAAGCTTTTTGGAAATTTTTCAAAATTTTTTACTTTTTGGAATTTTTTCACTAATTATATAATAATCGTGCAAAAAAAAAAAAAGAGTCAATGCCAGATCTCTGAATCTTAGCATGTTTGGTTCTGGTTACTACTTGGATGGGAGACTGCCTGGGAATAATACCAGGTGCTGTAAGCTTTTGGGTTTTCTTCCCTACTTATATATTGAACTGGAGATTAGAGTGGCTGATCTTTAAATAGCCCTCTCTCTGCAGCAGCCTTCGCTTACGGCCATACCTGGCTATGCCTGGTTAGTACTTGGATGGGAAACCGCCTGGGAATACCAGGTGCTGAAAGCTTTTTGGAAATGTTTCACAATTTTTTACTTTTTGGAGTTTTTTCACTAATTATATAATAATCGTGCAAAAAAAAAAAAAAAGAGTCAATGCCCGATCTCTGAATCTTAGCATGTTTGGTTCTGGTTACTACTTGGATGGGAGACTGCCTGGGAATAATACCAGGTGCTGTAAGCTTTTGGGTTTTCTTCCCTACTTATATATTGAACTGGAGATTAGAGTGGCTGATCTTTAAATAGCCCTCTCTCTGCAGCAGCCTTCGCTTACGGCCATACCTGGCTATGCCTGGTTAGTACTTGGATGGGAAACCGCTTGGGAATACCAGGTGCTGAAAGCTTTTTGGAAATTTTTCAAAATTTTTTACTTTTTGGAATTTCTTCACTAATTATATAATAATCGTGCAAAAAAAAAAAAAGAGTCAATGCCTGATGTCTGAATCTTAGCATGTTTGGTTCTGGTTACTACTTGGATGGGAGACCGCCTGGGATTGCTAGGTGCTGTAAGCTTTTGGGTTTTCGTCCCTACTTATATATTGAACTGGAGATTAGAGTGGCTGATCTTTAAATAGCCCTCTCTCTGCAGCAGCCTTCGCTTACGGCCATACCTGGCTATGCCTGGTTAGTACTTGGATGGGAAACCGCTTGGGAATACCAGGTGCTGAAAGCTTTTTGGAAATTTTTCAAAATTTTTTACTTTTTGGAATTTCTTCACTAATTATATAATAATCGTGCAAAAAAAAAAAAAGAGTCAATGCCTGATGTCTGAATCTTAGCATGTTTGGTTCTGGTTACTACTTGGATGGGAGACCGCCTGGGATTGCTAGGTGCTGTAAGCTTTTGGGTTTTCGTCCCTACTTATATATTGAACTGGAGATTAGAGTGGCTGATCTTTAAATAGCCCTCTCTCTGCAGCAGCCTTCGCTT
Source organism: Carassius carassius (assembly GCF_963082965.1). Taxonomy (NCBI): domain Eukaryota; kingdom Metazoa; phylum Chordata; class Actinopteri; order Cypriniformes; family Cyprinidae; genus Carassius; species Carassius carassius. Next base: position 726,839 of record NW_026775196.1, read on the forward strand.
ACGGCCATACCTGGCTATGCCTGGTTAGTACTTGGATGGGAAACCGCTTGGGAATACCAGGTGCTGAAAGCTTTTTGGAAATTTTTCAAAATTTTTTACTTTTTGGAATTTCTTCACTAATTATATAATAATCGTGCAAAAAAAAAAAAGAGTCAATGCCCGATCTCTGAATCTTAGCATGTTTGGTTCTGGTTACTACTTGGATGGGAGACTGCCTGTGAATAATACCAGGTGCTGTAAGCTTTTGGGTTTTCTTCCCTACTTATCTATTGAACTGGAGATTAGAGTGGCTGATCTTTAAATAGCCCTCTCTCTGCAGCAGCCTTCGCTTACGGCCATACCTGGCTATGCCTGGTTAGTACTTGGATGGGAAACCGCTTGGGAATACCAGGTGCTGAAAGCTTTTTGGAAATTTTTCAAAATTTTTTACTTTTTGGAATTTCTTCACTCATTATATAATAATCGTGCAAAAAAAAAAAAAAAAAGAGTCAATGCCCGATGTCTGAATCTTAGCATGTTTGGTTCTGGTTACTACTTGGATGGGAGACCGCCTGGGATTGCCAGGTGCTGTAAGCTTTTGGGTTTTCGTCCCTATTTATATAATGTACTGGAGATTACAGTGGCTGATCTTTAATTAGCCCTCTCTTTGCAGCAGCTATCGC
>NW_026775196.1:752500-767500 GCF_963082965.1 Carassius carassius
TTTTGTTATTTGTCCTCCCAACAGCTTTGCTGTTTGGGAGGGATCATTTTAGTTTTGTGTTTTTTTTTTGTTAAATGGACGGATTAACAGCTACAGACATGGATTTGGCAAAACAAACAAGGCAGCTAACTGAAAATGGACTGGATAAAAGACAACGAGAAAAGGATTACCCAGAAAGGAGACTCAAACGGATTTATGCAAAGGAAGCAACGGTAGTGATTGATTTGACGGAGGTAAAAGATGGGAGAGCAGAGGACATTATAGAAGCATTGAAAGACAAGATTGAAGTGACTAGCATACTAGCGGTAAGACCAAAAATGATGAAACAATATGAAATTACATTGGAAAAGGAAGAAGATATTGAGAAACTGGAAGAAGGATTGATGATTAAAGGAAAGACTTGTGAAATTAAAAAGTTGAACAATAAGGATTTTGCTGTATCTTTCATGCATCTGCCTGCTTACCTGGAGGATGATGATATTTTAAAGAAGCTGGAGGGATGGGTTGTGACTCCTATCTCACAGATCAAAAGGAGATTCTACCCGGGCACCCGCATTGAGGATGGAACGAGATTCCTGAGAGTACGGTTTCCAAAAGAGGTGGCTTCTCTGCCCTACAGTACGAGAATGGAGACGGAAGAGGGACCTCAGTATTTCAGGGTGATACATAGCCAGCAGGTGAGAACCTGTAGGTTATGTATGAGCCCTGAACACATGATGAAGGACTGTCCGGACTTCAAATGCTTTAAGTGCTCGGAAAGGGGACATTTCGCGAGGGACTGTAATGCGGTGAGGTGCCCGGACTGCAGGCTCGTGCTAAATAAGTGCGAGTGCTGGTTCGGAGAACCACATCAGGAGGAAGAGCAGGGGTGCGGGCAGATACATGAGGAAGACGGTGAAGAGGAGCTACACGAGAACACGGAAGGAACACAAAGAGAGGATACCGCAAGCACAGACGTTGAAGAGGAAAGTGAAAGGACTGGATTAACACAGTGCAGTGAGGAAACGGGGTCACTGATGGAAATAACTGATACTTTACAGATTGAACTGGAAAAGACAGAGGAGCAGGAGTGGGTCAGCGAGGATGGGAGAATGGACAAAGACAGTGAATGCATCGACGATGCCGGCACTACAGGAATCAATAAAAGAAGAAGACAAACTAAGGTAACACCAAATTTAGAGAAAGCCAAAAGAAAAGTATTAAAACAAGGATGTGAGGAAAAACAGGACAGTGGGGAAATGGTAAAGGAAGGAGAGGGAATGAACTGACAATATGGGGATTTTATGGCTTTTATTTTATTTTATGGTGCTGAAAATTGTGACTTTTAATGCTAGAGGACTAATGAATGTTTATAAATTTGAAAAGGTGAAGGAATTGTGTCAAAATGAAGATGTGATTTTATTGCAAGAGACAAACTGGAAAGAGAATGTTATGGAGGATATTACAAAAAGATGGGAAGGGGAATTACTTGTTAATAATGAAGAGGAAAAATGGGAGGAGGAGTGGCGGTTTTAATAAGAAAAGACAGAAGTATAAAGACAAAACTTATATATAATGATAAAAAAGGAAAATGTATGGTGGTAGAAATGGAAATGGAAGAAGACAAATTTGTTTTAGTGAACGTGCACGCTCCCAATGGAGAAAATAAAAGAAATTATACTTTAATGTTTTAGCTGATGTAATTGGAAAATGGGGGAAGGTGGTGATTGCAGGGGATTTTAACACTGTTTTTAGTAAAATGGATATGGCAAATGGGATGGTTTCTAAATCGGATGGGGGTAGAAAAGAACTAAGGTCATTGATGGAAGAGAAAAATATGATTGATGTGTGGCGGGAAAGGAATGGAAAAAAGAAGGAATTTTCAAGAAGACAGTTGGTGGGGAATTTTATGTGCCAAACCAGAATAGACTATTTTTTAAGTACCAGAAATCTTGAATGTTTCATTGATGGAATATTTCACAAAGAAACGACCTTAAGCGATCACAAAATGGTTTTAATGACGATGGATTTTAAAAGACAAACAAAGGGACCTGGGGTGTGGATTTTAAACACTGAGGTTTTAAAGAATGAAAGTTTTAAAAAAGAAATTGAAATGATATTAGATGGGAGGAAAAAAGACCAGATGTATATGGAAGACAAAACGCAATGGTGGGAAAATGTTAAGTATGATATTAAGAAATATTCTATGAAGTACTGTAATTTATTACAAAATGTTAAAAGAACCAAGGAGAGAGAAATAAGGAGAACTCTAAAAGAGGAGTTAAATAAAAATGAAGTAGATGTGCAAAAAGTAATTGAAATAGAAAATACGTTGAGAAAAATAGAAGAGGGGAAATGCAAGGGGGCAATGTTGAGAAGCAAAGCAAAATATACGGTGGAAGGGGAAAAATGTAACAGATTCTTTTTTAATCTTGAGAAAAGCAGGGGGAGAGCGGAAACAATTAAAGAACTTAAAAGTAGGAATGGACAGGTGGTCTCAGATACAGAGGGGATTTTAAAAGAAGTGAAATCATTTTATGAAGAACTTTTTAAGTCGGAGGGGGGAGATGAGGAAAAAAGGAATATTTTGTTGCAACAGATAACAAGGAAAGTTGGCGAAGAGGATAAAAGAATATGTGAAAGGGAAATAGAAATTGAAGAGATCATACATGCCATAAATCAATTAAGAGTGAGGAAAAGCCCCGGAGTAGATGGTATTGGAAGTGAGTTTTACAAAGTTTTTAAAGACAAAGTAAGCGTGATTTTAAATGAAATTTTTGAAGAAGTTTTTAAAAATGAAAGAGTAAGCCCAAGAATGGGGCTAGGATTAATGAAAATAATATACAAGAAAAAAGGAGACAAAACTGAGCTGAAAAATTTTAGACCCATTACAATGCTAAACACTGATTTTAAAATTTTAGCCAAGGTCTTAGCAAACAGATTAAAAAATGTCATGCCAAATATAATAGAAACAAACCAAGCGTACGGAGTAAAGGCGAGAGATATAGCAGATGTTACTAGCAGCATTAGAGATATAGTAGGGTATATAAAAGAAAAGGGCAAAAGTGCTTATGTTATTAGTATGGATTTTGAAAAGGCTTTTGACAGAGTTGAACATGGCTTTTTATTTGCAGTTTTAAAGGAATTTGGGTTTGGGAATAATTTTATAAAATGGATTTCGGTTTTATACAGGGATATTTTTACAAAAGTAAAATGCAACGGTTTTTTAACTCAACCTTTTAAAGTTTTAAGATCCATAAGACAGGGGTGTCCTTTGTCGGCGCAATTGTACTCTTTGGTAGCAGAACCTTTAGGGCTTTTAATAAATAGAGAAAAAAGAATAAATGGAATACGAATGGAAGAGGGAGAAGAATTAAAGAAAATATTTCAATATGCTGATGACACGACAATTGTGGTTGAAAATGTAGAAAGTGTTAAAAGAGTGATGGAGAAAACAAAACAGTATTGTGAGGGTTCGGGTGCAAAAATAAATGAAGAAAAAACTGTATACATGAAATATGGAAGGGTGGAGGTTCTTACAGGGATCTGTAATTTTATGGAGGTGCAAGAAATAAAGATTTTAGGAATAATTGTAGCAAAGAATGAAAAGGAGGCTATGGACAGTATGTGGGAAGAGACGGTGGGAGGGATGGAAAGAAGACTGATTTTCTGGAGAAGCAGGGTTTTAAGTTTAAATGGGAAAATTTTAGTTGTAAACATGCTAATGTTATCTAGAATGTGGTATACATTACATGTGATGCCATTGCCAGACTGGGTTTTAAAGAGAATAAAGAAATGTGTTTTAGAATTTTTATGGGACAAAAAGCCTCCAAGAATTGCATATTTTACACTGATAGGGAAACCGGGGGAGGTAGGGATGGGTTTGGTGGATGTAGAACAAAAAATGAAAAGCATGAGAGTAAAGGTGGTAAGAAAATATTTGGATGATACGAACAGAGCAGAGTGGAAGAGATTGATGGCTCTTTATTTAAATAAATGTGGGAATTTTAATTTGGGGGACAATGTTTTATGGATGAAGCTTAAGAATTGGATGATGGAGGGGATCCCACGATTTTACAAAGAGGTTTTAAGCGCTTGGAGGCTTTTTTTAACAGAGGTGGATTTTAATCCGGAGGGGAGGGAAATGATTTTAAATCAACCTCTGTTTTTAAATGGAAAAATAAAGATGCAAGAGTATGATATCTATTTTAAGAAGTGGTTGCAAGCGGGATTTGTAAAGGTGAGGGATGTTTTATGGGAATTTAAAGAGGGATTTTTACCACTTCAAGTGATCATAGATGCAATGGATGAGGAGAAGGAGGACTTTAATGTAAATGTTTTAAAAAGACAATAAGAACAAGTAAAAAAAGCAATCCCAGGACAATGGCTGGATGAAATTATTAATGAGGGAGAAAAAGAAAAGAAAATGAGCGTGTTTCTAAAATGTAAAGACAATATGGTGAATTTTAATTTGGGTTCTGTTAAAATGTTTTATGGGTTTTTTATAAATGGAGTTTTTAAAAAACCTCTTGCCAATCAGTTATGGATAAGGCATTTTAATGAAATCGAAGAGGAAGATATATGGAAGAACATGACATGGAAATGGTTGGATGCGGATTTAGAAAGTTTTGATTATTTTATTAGACAAAATGTGATTTTTACGGAAATTAGATTGTGTGCAATGCAGAAAAAAACTAATGCCCTATGCAGAGTTTGTAAAAAAGAAGATGAAGGAATTTTACATTTGTTTTTATTCTGTGAGAAGTTGAGCCCATTTTTAAGGAATTAAAGGAAATAATCAAAGACTTAAGAGATAATGAGGTGGACTGCAACTGGAATAGATTTTTTATGTTGGGAATGGCAGAGAATACAGCAAACAAGAAACTAATTAATTTGTTTTTAATTTTGGCCAAAAAAGCTATATGGAAAAGAAGGAATATAGTCAAAAACAGAGATGTTACTGCAAACCTATGGTTGATTTTTAAACAGTTGGTTGAAGATTATGTAAAAATGCTGTACAGTTATTTTAAACTGGAAAACAAGATGGGGGATTTTTATGGAATTTTTACGAAGGATATTTTAAAACAAAAGCACTTTTATATGCCAAAAGAAGATTAATGAACTTGATGAATTTGTGATTTTAGATGTTTTTGGTTTTTAGTGTTATGCATTTTTGGAAAAATGCTTTTGTGAAATGCTTTTGCATTTATGAAAATTTCCCTGTAACAGCTTTAATGTCTTGTACACAACTTGTATTTTGACTGATAATAAAAAGAAAAAAAAAAAAAGAAAAAAGAAAAAAAAAAAAAAGAAAAAAAAAAAAAAAAAAAAGCTATGCCCGATCTCGTCTGGTCTTGGAAGCTAAGCAGGTTTGGGCCTGGTTAGTACTTGGATGGGAGACCGCCTGGGAATACCAGGTGCTGTAAGCTTTTTAGAAAATTTTCATTAGTTATGTAATAATCTTGAAAAAAAAAAAAAAAAAGAGTCAATGCCAGATCTCTGAATCTTAGCATGTTTGGTTCTGGTTAGTACTTGGATGGGAAACCGCTTGGGAATACCAGGTGCTGAAAGCTTTTTGGAAATTTTTCAAAATTTTTTACTTTTTGGAATTTCTTCACTCATTATATTATAATCGTGCAAAAAAAAAAAAAAAAAAAAAAAAAAAAGAGTCAATGCCCAATCTCTGAATCTTAGAATGTTTGGTTCTGGTTACTACTTGGATGGGAGACTGCCTGGGAATAATACCAGGTGCTGTAAGCTTTTGGGTTTTCTTCCCTACTTATATATTGAACTGGAGATTAGAGTGGCTGATCTTTAAATAGCCCTCTCTCTGCAGCAGCCTTCGCTTACGGCCATACCTGGCTATGCCTGGTTAATACTTGGATGGGAAACCGCTTGGGAATACCAGGTGCTGAAAGCTTTTTGGAAATTTTTCACAATTTTTTACTTTTTGGAATTTCTTCACTCATTATATAATAATCGTGCAAAAAAAAAAAAAAGAGTCAATGCCCGATGTCTGAATCTTAGCATATTTGGTTCTGGTTACTACTTGGATGGGAGACCGCCTGGGAATACCAGGTGCTGAAAGCTTTTTGGAAATGTTTCACAATTTTTTACTTTTTGGAATTTTTTCACTAATTATATAATAATCGTGCAAAAAAAAAAAAGAGTCAATGCCCGATCTCTGAATCTTAGCATGTTTGGTTCTGGTTACTACTTGGATGGGAGACTGCCTGGGAATAATACCAGGTGCTGTAAGCTTTTGGGTTTTCTTCCCTACTTATATATTGAACTGGAGATTAGAGTGGCTGATCTTTAAATAGCCCTCTCTCTGCAGCAGCCTTCGCTTACGGCCATACCTGGCTATGCCTGGTTAGTACTTGGATGGGAAACCGCCTGGGAATACCAGGTGCTGAAAGCTTTTTGGAAATGTTTCACAATTTTTTACTTTTTGGAATTTTTTCACTAATTATATAATAATCGTGCAAAAAAAAAAAAAGAGTCAATGCCCGATCTCTGAATCTTAGCATGTTTGGTTCTGGTTACTACTTGGATGGGAGACTGCCTGGGAATAATACCAGGTGCTGTAAGCTTTTGGGTTTTCTTCCCTACTTATATATTGAACTGGAGATTAGAGTGGCTGATCTTTAAATAGCCCTCTCTCTGCAGCAGCCTTCGCTTACGGCCATACCTGGCTATGCCTGGTTAGTACTTGGATGGGAAACCGCTTGGGAATACCAGGTGCTGAAAGCTTTTTGCAAATTTTTCAAAATTTTTTACTTTTTGGAATTTCTTCACTAATTATATAATAATCGTGCAAAAAAAAAAAAGAGTCAATGCCTGATGTCTGAATCTTAGCATGTTTGGTTCTGGTTACTACTTGGATGGGAGACCGCCTGGGATTGCTAGGTGCTGTAAGCTTTTGGGTTTTCGTCCCTATTTATATAATGTACTGGAGATTACAGTGGCTGATCTTTAATTAGCCCTCTCTTTGCAGCAGCTTTCGCTTACGGCCATACCAACCTGGCTATGCCCGATCTCGTCTGATCTCAGAAGCTAAGCAGGTTTGGGCTTGGTTAGTACTTGGATGGGAGACCGCCTGGGAATACCAGGTGCTGTAAGCTATTTGGAAAATTTTCATTAGTTATGTAATAATCTTGAAAAAAAAAAAGAGTCAATGCCCAATCTCTGAATCTTAGAATGTTTGGTTCTGGTTACTACTTGGATGGGAGACTGCCTGGGAATAATACCAGGTGCTGTAAGCTTTTGGGTTTTCTTCCCTACTTATATATTGAACTGGAGATTAGAGTGGCTGATCTTTAAATAGCCCTCTCTCTGCAGCAGCCTTCGCTTACGGCCATACCTGGCTATGCCTGGTTAGTACTTGGATGGGAAACCGCTTGGGAATACCAGGTGCTGAAAGCTTTTTGGAAATTTTTCACAATTTTTTACTTTTTGGAATTTCTTCACTCATTATATAATAATCGTGCAAAAAAAAAAAAAGAGTCAATGCCCGATGTCTGAATCTTAGCATATTTGGTTCTGGTTACTACTTGGATGGGAGACCGCCTGGGAATACCAGGTGCTGAAAGCTTTTTGGAAATTTTTCACAATTTTTTACTTTTTGGAATTTTTTCACTAATTATATAATAATCGTGCAAAAAAAAAAAAGAGTCAATGCCCGATCTCTGAATCTTAGCATGTTTGGTTCTGGTTACTACTTGGATGGGAGACTGCCTGGGAATAATACCAGGTGCTGTAAGCTTTTGGGTTTTCTTCCCTACTTATATATTGAACTGGAGATTAGAGTGGCTGATCTTTAAATAGCCCTCTCTCTGCAGCAGCCTTCGCTTACGGCCATACCTGGCTATGCCTGGTTAGTACTTGGATGGGAAACCGCCTGGGAATACCAGGTGCTGAAAGCTTTTTGGAAATTTTTCAAAATTTTTTACTTTTTGGAATTTTTTCACTAATTATATAATAATCGTGCAAAAAAAAAAAAAGAGTCAATGCCCGATCTCTGAATCTTAGCATGTTTGGTTCTGGTTACTACTTGGATGGGAGACTGCCTGGGAATAATACCAGGTGCTGTAAGCTTTTGGGTTTTCTTCCCTACTTATATATTGAACTGGAGATTAGAGTGGCTGATCTTTAAATAGCCCTCTCTCTGCAGCAGCCTTCGCTTACGGCCATACCTGGCTATGCCTGGTTAGTACTTGGATGGGAAACCGCCTGGGAATACCAGGTGCTGAAAGCTTTTTGGAAATGTTTCACAATTTTTTACTTTTTGGAGTTTTTTCACTAATTATATAATAATCGTGCAAAAAAAAAAAAAAGAGTCAATGCCCGATCTCTGAATCTTAGCATGTTTGGTTCTGGTTACTACTTGGATGGGAGACTGCCTGGGAATAATACCAGGTGCTGTAAGCTTTTGGGTTTTCTTCCCTACTTATATATTGAACTGGAGATTAGAGTGGCTGATCTTTAAATAGCCCTCTCTCTGCAGCAGCCTTCGCTTACGGCCATACCTGGCTATGCCTGGTTAGTACTTGGATGGGAAACCGCCTGGGAATACCAGGTGCTGAAAGCTTTTTGGAAATGTTTCACAATTTTTTACTTTTTGGAGTTTTTTCACTAATTATATAATAATCGTGCAAAAAAAAAAAAAAGAGTCAATGCCCGATCTCTGAATCTTAGCATGTTTGGTTCTGGTTACTACTTGGATGGGAGACTGCCTGGGAATAATACCAGGTGCTGTAAGCTTTTGGGTTTTCTTCCCTACTTATATATTGAACTGGAGATTAGAGTGGCTGATCTTTAAATAGCCGTCTCTCTGCAGCAGCCTTCGCTTACGGCCATACCTGGCTATGCCTGGTTAGTACTTGGATGGGAAACCGCTTGGGAATACCAGGTGCTGAAAGCTTTTTGGAAATTTTTCAAAATTTTTTACTTTTTGGAATTTCTTCACTAATTATATAATAATCGTGCAAAAAAAAAAAAAGAGTCAATGCCTGATGTCTGAATCTTAGCATGTTTGGTTCTGGTTACTACTTGGATGGGAGACCGCCTGGGATTGCTAGGTGCTGTAAGCTTTTGGGTTTTCGTCCCTACTTATATATTGAACTGGAGATTAGAGTGGCTGATCTTTAAATAGCCCTCTCTCTGCAGCAGCCTTCGCTTACAGCCATACCTGGCTATGCCTGGTTAGTACTTGGATGGGAAACCGCTTGGGAATACCAGGTGCTGAAAGCTTTTTGGAAATTTTTCAAAATTTTTTACTTTTTGGAATTTCTTCACTAATTATATAATAATCGTGCAAAAAAAAAAAAGAGTCAATGCCCGATCTCTGAATCTTAGCATGTTTGGTTCTGGTTACTACTTGGATGGGAGACTGCCTGTGAATAATACCAGGTGCTGTAAGCTTTTGGGTTTTCTTCCCTACTTATCTATTGAACTGGAGATTAGAGTGGCTGATCTTTAAATAGCCCTCTCTCTGCAGCAGCCTTCGCTTACGGCCATACCTGGCTATGCCTGGTTAGTACTTGGATGGGAAACCGCTTGGGAATACCAGGTGCTGAAAGCTTTTTGGAAATTTTTCAAAATTTTTTACTTTTTGGAATTTCTTCACTCATTATATAATAATCGTGCAAAAAAAAAAAAAAAAAGAGTCAATGCCCGATGTCTGAATCTTAGCATGTTTGGTTCTGGTTACTACTTGGATGGGAGACCGCCTGGGATTGCCAGGTGCTGTAAGCTTTTGGGTTTTCGTCCCTATTTATATAATGTACTGGAGATTACAGTGGCTGATCTTTAATTAGCCCTCTCTTTGCAGCAGCTATCGCTTACGGCCATACCAACCTGGCTATGCCCGATCTCGTCTGGTCTTGGAAGCTAAGCAGGTTTGGGCCTGGTTAGTACTTGGATGGGAGACCGCCTGGGAATACCAGGTTCTGTAAGCTTTTGGGTTTTATTCCGAACTTATATAATGAACTGGAGATTAGAGTTTCTGATCTTTAAATAGCCCTCTCTTTGCAGCAGCTTTCGCTTACGGCCATACCAACCTGGCTATGCCTGATCTCATCTGATCTCGGAAGCTAACCAGGTTTGGGCTTGGTTAGTATTTGGATGGGAGACAGCCTGGGAATACCAGGTGCTGTAAGCTTTTTGGAAAATTTTCATTAGTTATGTAATTATCTAGAAAAAAAAAAAAAAAGAGTCAATGCCAGATCTCTGAATCTTAGCATGTTTGGTTCTGGTTACTACTTGGATGGGAGACTGCCTGGGAATAATACCAGGTGCTGTAAGCTTTAAGGTTTTCTTCCCTACCTATATATTGAACTGGAGATTAGAGTGGCTGATCTTTAAATAGCCCTCTCTCTGCAGCAGCCTTCGCTTACGGCCATACCAACCTGGCTATGCCCGATCTCGTCTGGTCTTGGAAGCTAAGCAGGTTTGGGCCTGGTTAGTACTTGGATGGGAGACCGCCTGGGAATACCAGGTGCTGTAAGCTTTTGGGTTTTATTCCGAACTTATATAATGAACTGGAGATTACAGTGGCTGATCTTTAATTAGCCCTCTCTTTGCAGCAGCTTTCGCTTACGGCCATACCAACCTGGCTATGCCCGATCTCGTCTGATCTCGGAAGCTAAGCAGGTTTGGGCCTGGTTAGTACTTGGATGGGAGACCGCCTGGGAATACCAGGTGCTGTAAGCTTTTTGGAAAATTTTCATTAGTTATGTAATAATCTTGAAAAAAAAAAAGAGTCAATGCCAGATCTCTGAATCTTAGAATGTTTGGTTCTGGTTATTACTTGGATGGGAGACTGCCTGAGAATAATACCAGGTGCTGTAAGCTTTTGGGTTTTCTTCCCTACTTATATATTGAACTGGAGATTAGAGTGACTGATCTTTAAATAGCCCTCTCTCTTCAGCAGCCTTCGCTTACGGCCATACCTGGCTATGCCTGTTTAGTACTTGGATGGGAAACCGCCTGGGAATACCAGGTGCTGAAAGCTTTTTGGAAATTTTTCAAATTTTTTTACTTTTTGGAATTTTTTCACTAATTATATAATAATCGTGCAAAAAAAAAAAAAAAAAAAAAAAAAGAGTCAATGCCCGATGTCTGAATCTTAGCATGTTTGGTTCTGGTTACTACTTGGATGGGAGAAAGCCTGGGATTGCCAGGTGCTGTAAGCTTTAGGGTTTTCGTCCCTATTTATATAATGTACTGGAGATTACAGTGGCTGATCTTTAATTAGCCCTCTCTTTGCAGCAGCTTTCGCTTACGGCCATACCAACCTGGCTATGCCCGATCTCGTCTGATCTCGGAAGCTAAGCAGGTTTGGGCCTGGTTAGTACTTGGATGGGAGACCGCCTGGGAATACCAGGTGCTGTAAGCTTTTGGGTTTTATTCCGAACTTATATAATGAACTGGAGATTACAGTGGCTGATCTTTAATTAGCCCTCTCTTTGCAGCAGCTTTCGCTTACGGCCATACCAACCTGGCTATGCCCGATCTCGTCTGATCTCGGAAGCTAAGCAGGTTTGGGCCTGGTTAGTACTTGGATGGGAGACCGCCTGGGAATACCAGGTGCTGTAAGCTTTTTGGAAAATTTTCTTTAGTTATGTAATAATCTTGAAAAAAAAAAAGAGTCAATGCCAGATCTCTGAATCTTAGAATGTTTGGTTCTGGTTATTACTTGGATGGGAGACTGCCTGAGAATAATACCAGGTGCTGTAAGCTTTTGGGTTTTCTTCCCTACTTATATATTGAACTGGAGATTAGAGTGGCTGATCTTTAAATAGCCCTCTCTCTGCATTAGCCTTCGCTTACGGCCATACCTGGCTATGCCTGTTTAGTACTTGGATGGGAAACCGCCTGGGAATACCAGGTGCTGAAAGCTTTTTGGAAATTTTTCAAATTTTTTTACTTTTTGGAATTTTTTCACTAATTATATAATAATCGTGCAAAAAAAAAAAAAAAAAAAAAAAGAGTCAATGCCCGATGTCTGAATCTTAGCATGTTTGGTTCTGGTTACTACTTGGATGGGAGACCGCCTGGGATTGCCAGGTGCTGTAAGCTTTTGGGTTTTCGTCCCTATTTATATAATGTACTGGAGATTACAGTGGCTGATCTTTAATTAGCCCTCTCTTTGCAGCAGCTTTCGCTTACGGCCATACCAACCTGGCTATGCCCGATCTCGTCTGATCTCGGAAGCTAAGCAGGTTTGGGCCTGGTTAGTACTTGGATGGGAGACCGCCTGGGAATACCAGGTGCTGTAAGCTTTTGGGTTTTATTCCAAACTTATATATTGAACTGGAGATTAGAGTGGCTGATCTTTAAATAGCCCTCTCTCTGCAGCAGCCTTCGCTTACGGCCATACCTGGCTATGCCTGGTTAGTACTTGGATGGGAAACCGCCTGGGAATACCAGGTGCTGAAAGCTTTTTGGAAATTTTTCAAATTTTTTTACTTTTTGGAATTTTTTCACTAATTATACAATAATCGTGCAAAAAAAAAAAAAAAAAAAAAAAAAAGAAAAGAGTCAATGCCCGATGTCTGAATCTTAGCATGTTTGGTTCTGGTTACTACTTGGATGGGAGACCGCCTGGGATTGCCAGGTGCTGTAAGCTTTAGGGTTTTCGTCCCTATTTATATAATGTACTGGAGATTACAGTGGCTGATCTTTAATTAGCCCTCTCTTTGCAGCAGCTTTCGCTTACGGCCATACCAACCTGGCTATGCCCGATCTCGTCTGATCTCTGAAGCTAAGCAGGTTTGGGACCGCCTGGGAATACCAGGTGCTGTAAGCTTTTTGGAAAATTTTCATTAGTTATGTAATAATCTTGAAAAAAAAAAAAAAAGAGTCAATGCCAGATCTCTGAATCTTAGAATGTTTGGTTCTGGTTATTACTTGGATGGGAGACTGCCTGAGAATAATACCAGGTGCTGTAAGCTTTTGGGTTTTCTTCCCTACTTATATATTGAACTGGAGATTAGAGTGGCTGATCTTTAAATAGCCCTCTCTCTGCAGCAGCCTTCGCTTACGGCCATACCTGGCTATGCCTGTTTAGTACTTGGATGGGAAACCGCCTGGGAATACCAGGTGCTGAAAGCTTTTTGGAAATTTTTCAAATTTTTTTACTTTTTGGAATTTTTTCACTAATTATATAATAATCGTGCATAAAAAAAAAAAAAAGAGTCAATGCCCGATGTCTGAATCTTAGCATGTTTGGTTCTGGTTACTACTTGGATGGGAGACCGCCTGGGATTGCCAGGTGCTGTAAGCTTTAGGGTTTTCGTCCCTATTTATATAATGTACTGGAGATTACAGTGGCTGATCTTTAATTAGCCCTCTCTTTGCAGCAGCTTTCGCTTACGGCCATACCAACCTGGCTATGCCCGATCTCGTCTGATCTCGGAAGCTAAGCAGGTTTGGGCCTGGTTAGTACTTGGATGGGAGACCGCCTGGGATTGCCAGGTGCTGTAAGCTTTAGGGTTTTCGTCCCTATTTATATAATGTACTGGAGATTACAGTGGCTGATCTTTAATTAGCCCTCTCTTTGCAGCAGCTTTCGCTTACGGCCATACCAACCTGGCTATGCCCGATCTCGTCTGATCTCGGAAGCTAAGCAGGTTTGGGCCTGGTTAGTACTTGGATGGGAGACCGCCTGGGAATACCAGGTGCTGTAAGCTTTTTGGAAAATTTTCATTAGTTATGTAATAATCTTGAAAAAAAAAAAAGAGTCAATGCCCGATGTCTGAATCTTAGCATGTTTGGTTCTGGTTATTACTTGGATGGGAGACTGCCTGAGAATAATACCAGGTGCTGTAAGCTTTTGGGTTTTCTTCCCTACTTATATATTGAACTGGAGATTAGAGTGGCTGATCTTTAAATAGCCCTCTCTCTGCAGCAGCCTTCGCTTACGGCCATACCTGGCTATGCCTGGTTAGTACTTGGATGGGAAACCGCCTGGGAATACCAGGTGCTGAAAGCTTTTTGGAAATTTTTCAAATTTTTTTACTTTTTGGAATTTTTTCACTAATTATATAATAATCGTGCAAAAAAAAAAAAAAAAGAAAAGAGTCAATGCCCGATGTCTGAATCTTAGCATGTTTGGTTCTGGTTACTACTTGGATGGGAGACCGCCTGGGATTGCCAGGTGCTGTAAGCTTTAGGGTTTTCGTCCCTATTTATATAATGTACTGGAGATTACAGTGGCTGATCTTTAATTAGCCCTCTCTTTGCAGCAGCTTTCGCTTACGGCCATACCAACCTGGCTATGCCCGATCTCGTCTGATCTCGGAAGCTAAGCAGGTTTGGGCCTGGTTAGTACTTGGATGGGAGACCGCCTGGGAATACCAGGTGCTGTAAGCTTTTTGGAAAATTTTCATTAGTTATGTAATAATCTTGAAAAAAAAAAAGGAGTCAATGCCAGATCTCTGAATCTTAGAATGTTTGGTTCTGGTTATTACTTGGATGGGAGACTGCCTGAGAATAATACCAGGTGCTGTAAGCTTTTGGGTTCTCTTCCCTACTTATATATTGAACTGGAGATTAGAGTGGCTGATCTTTAAATAGCCCTCTCTCTGCAGCAGCCTTCGCTTACGGCCATACCTGGCTATGCCTGTTTAGTACTTGGATGGGAAACCGCCTGGGAATACCAGGTGCTGAAAGCTTTTTGGAAATTTTTCAAATTTTTTTACTTTTTGGAATTTTTTAATCGTGAAAAAAAAACAAAAAAAAACAAAGAGTCAATGCCCGATGTCTGAATCTTAGCATGTTTGGTTCTGGTTACTACTTGGATGGGAGACCGCCTGGGATTGCCAGGTGCTGTAAGCTTTTGGGTTTTCGTCCCTATTTATATAATGTACTGGAGATTACAGTGGCTGATCTTTAATTAGCCCTCTCTTTGCAGCAGCTTTCGCTTACGGCCATACCAACCTGGCTATGCCCGATCTCGTCTGATCTCGGAAGCTAAGCAGGTTTGGGCCTGGTTAGTACTTGGATGGGAGACCGCCT
>NW_026775196.1:777500-790000 GCF_963082965.1 Carassius carassius
AAAAGAGTCAATGCCCGATGTCTGAATCTTAGCATGTTTGGTTCTGGTTACTACTTGGATGGGAGACTGCCTGGGATTGCCAGGTGCTGTAAGCTTTAGGGTTTTCGTCCCTATTTATATAATGTACTGGAGATTACAGTGGCTGATCTTTAATTAGCCCTCTCTTTGCAGCAGCTTTCGCTTACGGCCATACCAACCTGGCTATGCCCGATCTCGTCTGATCTCGGAAGCTAAGCAGGTTTGGGCCTGGTTAGTACTTGGATGGGAGACCGCCTGGGAATACCAGGTGCTGTAAGCTTTTGGGTTTTATTCCGAACTTATATAATGAACTGGAGATTAGAGTGTCTGATCTTTAAATAGCCCTCTCTTTGCAGCAGGTTTCGCTTACGGCCATACCAACCTGGCTATGCCTGATCTCGTCTGATCTCGGAAGCTAAGCAGGTTTGGGCTTGGTTAGTACTTGGATGGGAGACCGCCTGGGAATACCAGGTGCTGTAAGCTTTTTGGAAAATTTTCATTAGTTATGTAATAATCTTGAAAAAAAAAAAAAAGAGTCAATGCCAGATCTCTGAATCTTAGAATGTTTGGTTCTGGTTATTACTTGGATGGGAGACTGCCTGAGAATAATACCAGGTGCTGTAAGCTTTTGGGTTTTCTTCCCTACTTATATATTGAACTGGAGATTAGAGTGGCTGATCTTTAAATAGCCCTCTCTCTGCAGCAGCCTTCGCTTACGGCCATACCTGGCTATGCCTGGTTAGTACTTGGATGGGAAACCGCCTGGGAATACCAGGTGCTGAAAGCTTTTTGGAAATTTTTCAAATTTTTTTACTTTTTGGAATTTTTTCACTAATTATATAATAATCGTGCAAAAAAAAAAAAAAAAAAGAGTCAATGCCCGATGTCTGAATCTTAGCATGTTTGGTTCTGGTTACTACTTGGATGGGAGACCGCCTGGGATTGCCAGGTGCTGTAAGCTTTAGGGTTTTCGTCCCTATTTATATAATGTACTGGAGATTACAGTGGCTGATCTTTAATTAGCCCTCTCTTTGCAGCAGCTTTCGCTTACGGCCATACCAACCTGGCTATGCCCGATCTCGTCTGATCTCGGAAGCTAAGCAGGTTTGGGCCTGGTTAGTACTTGGATGGGAGACCGCCTGGGATTGCCAGGTGCTGTAAGCTTTAGGGTTTTCGTCCCTATTTATATAATGTACTGGAGATTACAGTGGCTGATCTTTAATTAGCCCTCTCTTTGCAGCAGCTTTAGCTTACGGCCATACCAACCTGGCTATGCCCGATCTCGTCTGATCTCGGAAGCTAAGCAGGTTTGGGCCTGGTTAGTACTTGGATGGGAGACCGCCTGGGAATACCAGGTGCTGTAAGCTTTTTGGAAAATTTTCATTAGTTATGTAATAATCTTGAAAAAAAAAAAAGAGTCAATGCCCGATGTCTGAATCTTAGCATGTTTGGTTCTGGTTATTACTTGGATGGGAGACTGCCTGAGAATAATACCAGGTGCTGTAAGCTTTTGGGTTTTCTTCCCTACTTATATATTGAACTGGAGATTAGAGTGGCTGATCTTTAAATAGCCCTCTCTCTGCAGCAGCCTTCGCTTACGGCCATACCTGGCTATGCCTGGTTAGTACTTGGATGGGAAACCGCCTGGGAATACCAGGTGCTGAAAGCTTTTTGGAAATTTTTCAAATTTTTTTACTTTTTGGAATTTTTTCACTAATTATATAATAATCGTGCAAAAAAAAAAAAAAAAAAAAAAAAAAAAGAAAAGAGTCAATGCCCGATGTCTGAATCTTAGCATGTTTGGTTCTGGTTACTACTTGGATGGGAGACCGCCTGGGATTGCCAGGTGCTGTAAGCTTTAGGGTTTTCGTCCCTATTTATATAATGTACTGGAGATTACAGTGGCTGATCTTTAATTAGCCCTCTCTTTGCAGCAGCTTTCGCTTACGGCCATACCAACCTGGCTATGCCCGATCTCATCTGATCTCGGAAGCTAAGCAGGTTTGGGCCTGGTTAGTACTTGGATGGGAGACCGCCTGGGAATACCAGGTGCTGTAAGCTTTTTGGAAAATTTTCATTAGTTATGTAATAATCTTGAAAAAAAAAAAGAGTCAATGCCAGATCTCTGAATCTTAGAATGTTTGGTTCTGGTTATTACTTGGATGGGAGACTGCCTGAGAATAATACCAGGTGCTGTAAGCTTTTGGGTTTTCTTCCCTACTTATATATTGAACTGGAGATTAGAGTGGCTGATCTTTAAATAGCCCTCTCTCTTCAGCAGCCTTCGCTTACGGCCATACCTGGCTATGCCTGTTTAGTACTTGGATGGGAAACCGCCTGGGAATACCAGGTGCTGAAAGCTTTTTGGAAATTTTTCAAATTTTTTTACTTTTTGGAATTTTTTCACTAATTATATAATAATCGTGCAAAAAAAAAAAAAAAAAAAAAAAAAGAGTCAATGCCCGATGTCTGAATCTTAGCATGTTTGGTTCTGGTTACTACTTGGATGGGAGAAAGCCTGGGATTGCCAGGTGCTGTAAGCTTTAGGGTTTTCGTCCCTATTTATATAATGTACTGGAGATTACAGTGGCTGATCTTTAATTAGCCCTCTCTTTGCAGCAGCTTTCGCTTACGGCCATACCAACCTGGCTATGCCCGATCTCGTCTGATCTCGGAAGCTAAGCAGGTTTGGGCCTGGTTAGTACTTGGATGGGAGACCGCCTGGGAATACCAGGTGCTGTAAGCTTTTGGGTTTTATTCCGAACTTATATAATGAACTGGAGATTAGAGTGTCTGATCTTTAAATAGCCCTCTCTTTGCAGCAGGTTTCGCTTACGGCCATACCAACCTGAGGGCGCTAGAGAGCTACAGGAAGTGTTGGCTGCAGTTGGGAGAGGAAGGCTCTCCTCCATTTTGTGTTTTTCTATTTGTGGTTGTTTTGTTTGTTTTGTGAATCTGTGATTGTTTCTTTGGCATTTTTTCTTTTTTGAAAGCCACCTAACAGCAGCATATCGCTGTCTGGAGGGTGGTTGATCTTTTTTTTTTCTCAAAAATGGACGGATTGTATGGTAACGACTCGGAACTGGCTGGAGAGACTCGAATGGCAAATGACAATGGACTGGCAGGAGGAACATGCACGGCAAGCGACACTGGACTGGCTGGAGGAACACGCATGGCAATCGACACTGGACTGGCTGGAGGAACAAGCATGGCAAACAACACTGGACTGGCTGGAGGAACACGCATGGTAAACGACACTAGAATGGCTGGAGGAACAATTATGGCAAACGACAATGGACTGGCTGGAGGAACACGCACGGCAAATGACACTGGACTGGAGAAGCGACAAAGAGCTGGAAATGTAAAAGATCAAGAAGCAAGGAAAAGATTTGGTGAAAGAAAATATTTAAAGGAGGCAACAGTGATCGTGAGTACAGAGAATGTGATTGGTGTGAGAGGAGAGGATATAATTAAAGCAATCTCAGAAAAAATTGGAAGTGGAAAGGTGTTGGCTGTAAGACCCAGACAAGGCAAAGAATATGAACTGACATTGGAACAGGAAGAAATGTGTGACATTTTAATCAATGGATTGACAATAAAGGGAGTGGACTGTGAAGTAAAAAAACTGCAAAATAAAGATTACGTTGTTTCCTTCATGCACCTGCCTGTCTACCTGGAGGATAAGGAAATTGTAAACAAATTGGAAGGATGGGGGGTTTCCCCCATATCTAAAATCAAAAGAAGGTGCTATCCGGACACTGACATCGAAGACGGCACAAGGTTTGTAAAGGTGAGGTTCCCCAAAGAAGTGGCATCACTCCCTTACAGCACTAAGATTGAAACAGCTGAAGGCCCCCAGTACTTTAGGGTGATGCACAGCCACCAGGTGAAGACTTGTAGGCTGTGCATGAGCCCAGAACATCTACTGAAAGAGTGCCCAGAATTCAAGTGCCATAAATGTTTGGAAAGGGGACATTTTGCACGAGACTGCAATGCTGTCAGGTGTCCGGATTGCCAAGAAATTTTAAATAAATGTGAATGCTGGATGGAGGGGGTGGTAGGTGGAAGGAAAGAACAGGTGGACAGACAGGTGCATGAAGAAAACAATGATGAAGGACATTGTGATGAAAGACATGAAGAAGACAAATTACAACCAAAGGAAACAGAGGAAGGAACAAACAACAGACAGGAAGGAGAAGGAGAAAAAGAAAATAACAATGAACAAATAAGAGAAGAGGACACACAAATTACACCGATGGACATATCTTCAATTCATGGACAAAAAGGAAAAGAACAAGACAAAGAAACTGATAACGAAGGAGAAATTAGTATGGAGGAGGATGAGAAGGAAAAGGCGGAGAGGGGAAAAATACGAAGAAGATCGCTAAAGGTAAAGCCAAATATAGAAAGTTCAAGAAAAAAAGTGAAATGTTTAAATAGGTTTGAGGTGTTAAAGGAATTGGAGGAGAAAGACTGAGAATGATGGGTTTTAGATATTTATTATTTTTCTTTTTAATGGTTTTAAGTGTTGTGACTTTTAATGCAAGAGGACTTTTGAACTTAAAGAAATTTGAAAATATAAAAGAAAAATGTAAAAGAGAAGACATTATTGTACTACAGGAAACAAACTGGAGAGAAAATGTAATGAATGAATATAAAAAGAGATGGGGAGGAGGGATTTTGTACAATAATGGAGATGGGAGGTTTGGGAGAGGTGTGGCTTTTTTAATGAAGGATGATGTTTTTAAAGCAAGTCAAATTTTATACAAAGATACGATGGGTAAATGTATGGTTGTAGAGACAAAACATGAAGGAAGGGAATTGATTTTAGTAAATGTACATGCACCAACGGAGGAGAAGGAAAAGAAAGAGTTTTTTTATGTTTTAAGTAGTTTTGTAAAGAAGTATAAAGAAATAATAATGATGGGGGATTTTAATACGGTTTTTAGTAAACAAGACATGGCAGATGGAATGGTTTTTAAAACTGACAAAGGGAGAAAAGAATTAAAAGCTTTAATGGCAGAAAATAATATGATAGATGTGTGGAGAGAAAGAAATGAAAAGAAAAAAGAGTTTTCAAGAAGGCAAATAGTGGGGCAGTTTGTGTGTGAAACAAGAATTGATTTTATTTTATGTACAAGAAATGTGGAGAATTTTATAGAAAATATTAAGTATGAAGAAACAAGTTTTAGCGATCACAAGTTCTTATTTTTTAAATTGGATTGGAATAAAGTGCAAAGAGGGCCAGGAATATGGGTTTTAAATACAAAAATGTTAGAAAATGAAGACTATGTATTAAAGGTTAAAGAAATTATAGAAAAAGAAAAGGAAAATGAAATGTATGAAGAAGATAAGAGAATTTGGTGGGAGAATGTAAAGTTTTTAATAAAAAAATTCTCAATTAAGTATTGTAGCATAATACGCAAATGCAAAAGATACAACGAAAAAAAAATAAAGGAATGTTTGGAAGCGGAATTGAATAAAGAAAATAAAGATATACAAAAGATAAAGGAAATGGATGAAAAACTGAAGGAAATAGAGGAAAAAGAATATGAGGGGGCGAGGTTAAGGAGCAAAGCTAAATATACTGTGGAGGGAGAAAAGTGCACAAAGTTTTTTTTTGATTTGGAAAAAAAGAGAGGGAAAGCTGAAACAATAAAACAGGTAAGAGGGAAAAATGGGGAAGTTGTAGAGGGGAATGAAAAGATTTTAGAAGAAATAAAGAATTTTTATGAAGATCTTTTTAGTGCCAGGGGTGTAGAAGAAAACGAAAAAATTGAATTGTTGAATCGAATAAAAGTAAAAGTGAGTAAGGAAGATAAAAAAGAATGCGATCAAAAAATTGGTGAAGAAGAGATTGAAAGAGCAATACAGCAGCTGAATAAACAGAAAAGTCCAGGAATAGATGGTTTGGGAAGTGAATTTTATATATGTTTTAAAGAGATTTTAACCAAGATTTTAAAGGAAGTTTTTAGTGAGATTTTTGAAAAAGAAGAAGTTAATGAAAGAATGGGGATGGGGATAACAAAACTGATATATAAAAGGAAAGGAGAAAAGGTAGATTTAAAAAACTATAGGCCGATCACAATGCTTAACACAGATTTTAAGATTTTATCAAAGGTTTTAGCAAACAGGTTAAAGGAAGTAATGCCAAGTATAATCGAAACAAACCAAGCATACGGAGTAAAAGGAAGGGATATAGCGGATATAACAATGAGTATAAGAGACACAATATGGTATATGAAAGAACTAAATGAAGATGGTTACATAATTAGTCTAGATTTTGAAAAAGCATTTGATCGGGTTGAACACGAGTATTTATTTGATGTTTTAAAGAAATTTGGTTTTGGGGGAGATTTTATCAAATATATTGAGATTTTATATAAGGGCGCTTTAACGAGAATAAAGTGTAATGGGTTTTTAACAGAATGTTTTAAAATCACAAGATCGATAAGACAGGGTTGTCCGCTTTCGGCATTATTATATTCACTTGTATCGGAACCGTTAGGATTGGCCATAAAACAAAAAGAAGGAATAATTGGAATTGAAATTGAGGAAAATAATGCTGAGGGAAAGGTTTTTCAATATGCTGATGACACAACGATAATAGTAAAAGGAAAGGAGAGCATCAAAGAAGTTATGAATGTTGTAGAGGAATATTGTAAAGGATCTGGGAGTAAAGTAAATGAAGAAAAGACGGTATATATGAGATTTGGTAAAGCAATGGTTTTAAAGGATAGTTTTAATTTTAAGGAAGTGGAAGAAATTAGGATTTTAGGAATTTTAATGGGTAAAAATGAGATGAAAGTAAGAGATGAAATGTGGGTGGAACTAGTAACAGGAATAGAGAGAAGGTTAAATTTTTGGAAATTAAGAACTTTAAACTTAAAAGGGAAGGTTTTAGTATTGAATGTTTTAATGGTGTCTAAGCTATGGAATGTTTTATATGTGTCGCATATGCCAATGTGGACAGAAAAGAGGTTGAAGAAATGTTTTCTTGACTTTTTATGGGAGGGGAAGCCAGCAAGAATAGCTTTTAATACGATTTTAGGGGCGGTAGAGAAGGGGGGTTTAGGTTTAATAGATGTGGAACAGAGGAAAAATAGTTTGAGAGTGAAAGTAGTGAAGAAATACCTACAAGATGAGGACAAACCAGAGTGGAAAAAGACGATGAAATATTTTTTAAACAAATGTGGGGATCTTAACATGGGGGATGGAATTTTATGGATGAAAACGAAGAATTGGATGACAGAAAATTTACCAGAGTTTTATAGAGAAATTTTAAGTGCTTGGGGAAAATTTTTAGATAAAGTTGAGTTTGATCCACATGGGAGAGAACACATTTTAAATCAACCTCTGTTCTTAAACCAAAACATTTTAAAACAAGACAAAGGGATTTTTTTAAAGAAATGGATGGAAGTGGGGATAACAAGAGTGAGAGATGTATTGTATGAATTTAAAGAAGGTTTTTTACCGACACAATTTATTATAGATGCAATGGAGGAGGCAAAAGAGGATTACAGTGAACAAGACATAAAAAATAAATATGAAATCATTAAAAGCGCAATACCCAAAGAGTGGATTAAAAGAATAGAATGTATGGAAGAAGAGCCAAAAGAGAAATGTATTTACGTGAAATTAGGGGAAAAACTGTATGATTTTAAGGAATGTACTCTGAAAATGATTTATTGTTCTTTTAGAGATGGTGTTTTTAAAGAGCCTATTGCAAATGGATACTGGATGCAGAAATTCAAAGATTTAAAAAATGAGTATATATGGAGAAACATGACAGGGAAGTGTGTGGAAACTAAATTGGGATGTTTGGAGTATTTTATAAGGCATAAAGTGGTTTTTACTGAGATTATTTTAAATAAAATAGGAAGGGAAGAAAATGCTCTGTGTAAAGTGTGCCAGGAAAAGGAAGAGGGGATTTTACATATGTTTTTATATTGTAGAGAACTGGAGGAGTTTTTAAGAAAATGTAAATGTTTAATTAAAGATGTGACTGAAGACTGGGATGAAAATGTAATGGAATGGAACAGAGTGGTGATGTTTGGTTGGGAAAAAAAGTGTCAAAACAAAAATTTTATTAATCTGTGTGTAATGCTAATGAAAAGTGCAATATGGGAGAGAAGAACTGTGGCTAAAAAGGAAATCATTGTGTTGGATGTTTGGACTGTGTTTAAAAGGAAAACCGAATTATATATTGAAAGGCTGTATGTGTATTTTAAAGGTGTAAATATGTTGGATTATTTTTATGATGTTTTTACCCCAAAAGTTTATTGTGTTTTAAATGATTCAATGTGGAAGCTGCCAGGAAGTGAAGGACATTTTTAAATTATCTATGTAAAGGAAAGATGTGTAATGTAGAGATGTGTATAGAAGAAATGCTGTATTTTCTATTGCTTGTGTTTAATCTATTGTACTTTATTTGAAATTTCTTTAATAAAAAAAAAAAAAAAAAAAAAAAAAAAAAAAAAAAGGCTATGCCTGATCTCGTCTGATCTCGGAAGCTAAGCAGGTTTGGGCTTGGTTAGTACTTGGATGGGAGACCGCCTGGGAATACCAGGTGCTGTAAGCTTTTTGGAAAATTTTCATTAGTTATGTAATAATCTTGAAAAAAAAAAAAAAGAGTCAATGCCAGATCTCTGAATCTTAGAATGTTTGGTTCTGGTTATTACTTGGATGGGAGACTGCCTGAGAATAATACCAGGTGCTGTAAGCTTTTGGGTTTTCTTCCCTACTTATATATTGAACTGGAGATTAGAGTGGCTGATCTTTAAATAGCCCTCTCTCTTCAGCAGCCTTCGCTTACGGCCATACCTGGCTATGCCTGTTTAGTACTTGGATGGGAAACCGCCTGGGAATACCAGGTGCTGAAAGCTTTTTGGAAATTTTTCAAATTTTTTTACTTTTTGGAATTTTTTCACTAATTATATAATAATCGTGCAAAAAAAAAAAAAAAAAAAAAAAAAGAGTCAATGCCCGATGTCTGAATCTTAGCATGTTTGGTTCTGGTTACTACTTGGATGGGAGAAAGCCTGGGATTGCCAGGTGCTGTAAGCTTTAGGGTTTTAGTCCCTATTTATATAATGTACTGGAGATTACAGTGGCTGATCTTTAATTAGCCCTCTCTTTGCAGCAGCTTTCGCTTACGGCCATACCAACCTGGCTATGCCCGATCTCGTCTGATCTCGGAAGCTAAGCAGGTTTGGGCCTGGTTAGTACTTGGATGGGAGACCGCCTGGGAATACCAGGTGCTGTAAGCTTTTGGGTTTTATTCCGAACTTATATAATGAACTGGAAATTACAGTGGCTGATCTTTAATTAGCCCTCTCTTTGCAGCAGCTTTCGCTTACGGCCATACCAACCTGGCTATGCCCGATCTCGTCTGATCTCGGAAGCTAAGCAGGTTTGGGCCTGGTTAGTACTTGGATGGGAGACCGCCTGGGAATACCAGGTGCTGTAAGCTTTTGGGTTTTATTCCGAACTTATATAATGAACTGGAAATTACAGTGGCTGATCTTTAATTAGCCCTCTCTTTGCAGCAGCTTTCGCTTACGGCCATACCAACCTGGCTATGCCCGATCTCGTCTGATCTCGGAAGCTAAGCAGGTTTGGGCCTGGTTAGTACTTGGATGGGAGACCGCCTGGGAATACCAGGTGCTGTAAGCTTTTTGGAAAATTTTCATTAGTTATGTAATAATCTTGAAAAAAAAAAAAGAGTCAATGCCAGATCTCTGAATCTTAGAATGTTTGGTTCTGGTTATTACTTGGATGGGAGACTGCCTGAGAATAATACCAGGTGCTGTAAGCTTTTGGGTTTTCTTCCCTACTTATATATTGAACTGGAGATTAGAGTGGCTGATCTTTAAATAGCCCTCTCTCTTCAGCAGCCTTCGCTTACGGCCATACCTGGCTATGCCTGTTTAGTACTTGGATGGGAAACCGCCTGGGAATACCAGGTGCTGAAAGCTTTTTGGAAATTTTTCAAATTTTTTTACTTTTTGGAATTTTTTCACTAATTATATAATAATCGTGCAAAAAAAAAAAAAAAAAAAAAAAAGAGTCAATGCCCGATGTCTGAATCTTAGCATGTTTGGTTCTGGTTACTACTTGGATGGGAGAAAGCCTGGGATTGCCAGGTGCTGTAAGCTTTAGGGTTTTCGTCCCTATTTATATAATGTACTGGAGATTACAGTGGCTGATCTTTAATTAGCCCTCTCTTTGCAGCAGCTTTCGCTTACGGCCATACCAACCTGGCTATGCCCGATCTCGTCTGATCTCGGAAGCTAAGCAGGTTTGGGCCTGGTTAGTACTTGGATGGGAGACCGCCTGGGAATACCAGGTGCTGTAAGCTTTTGGGTTTTATTCCGAACTTATATAATGAACTGGAGATTAGAGTGTCTGATCTTTAAATAGCCCTCTCTTTGCAGCAGGTTTCGCTTACGGCCATACCAACCTGGCTATGCCTGATCTCGTCTGATCTCGGAAGCTAAGCAGGTTTGGGCTTGGTTAGTACTTGGATGGGAGACCGCCTGGGAATACCAGGTGCTGTAAGCTTTTTGGAAAATTTTCATTAGTTATGTAATAATCTTAAAAAAAAAAAAAAAAGAGTCAATGCCAGATCTCTGAATCTTAGAATGTTTGGTTCTGGTTATTACTTGGATGGGAGACTGCCTGAGAATAATACCAGGTGCTGTAAGCTTTTGGGTTTTCTTCCCTACTTATATATTGAACTGGAGATTAGAGTGGCTGATCTTTAAATAGCCCTCTCTCTTCAGCAGCCTTCGCTTACGGCCATACCTGGCTATGCCTGTTTAGTACTTGGATGGGAAACCGCCTGGGAATACCAGGTGCTGAAAGCTTTTTGGAAATTTTTCAAATTTTTTTACTTTTTGGAATTTTTTCACTAATTATATAATAATCGTGCAAAAAAAAAAAAAAAAAAAAAAAAAGAGTCAATGCCCGATGTCTGAATCTTAGCATGTTTGGTTCTGGTTACTACTTGGATGGGAGAAAGCCTGGGATTGCCAGGTGCTGTAAGCTTTAGGGTTTTAGTCCCTATTTATATAATGTACTGGAGATTACAGTGGCTGATCTTTAATTAGCCCTCTCTTTGCAGCAGCTTTCGCTTACGGCCATACCAACCTGGCTATGCCCGATCTCGTCTGATCTCGGAAGCTAAGCAGGTTTGGGCCTGGTTAGTACTTGGATGGGAGACCGCCTGGGAATACCAGGTGCTGTAAGCTTTTGGGTTTTATTCCGAACTTATATAATGAACTGGAAATTACAGTGGCTGATCTTTAATTAGCCCTCTCTTTGCAGCAGCTTTCGCTTACGGCCATACCAACCTGGCTATGCCCGATCTCGTCTGATCTCGGAAGCTAAGCAGGTTTGGGCCTGGTTAGTACTTGGATGGGAGACCGCCTGGGAATACCAGGTGCTGTAAGCTTTTTGGAAAATTTTCATTAGTTATGTAATAATCTTGAAAAAAAAAAAAGAGTCAATGCCAGATCTCTGAATCTTAGAATGTTTGGTTCTGGTTATTACTTGGATGGGAGACTGCCTGAGAATAATACCAGGTGCTGTAAGCTTTTGGGTTTTCTTCCCTACTTATATATTGAACTGGAGATTAGAGTGGCTGATCTTTAAATAGCCCTCTCTCTTCAGCAGCCTTCGCTTACGGCCATACCTGGCTATGCCTGTTTAGTACTTGGATGGGAAACCGCCTGGGAATACCAGGTGCTGAAAGCTTTTTGGAAATTTTTCAAATTTTTTTACTTTTTGGAATTTTTTCACTAATTATATAATAATCGTGCAAAAAAAAAAAAAAAAAAAAAAAAAGAGTCAATGCCCGATGTCTGAATCTTAGCATGTTTGGTTCTGGTTACTACTTGGATGGGAGACTGCCTGGGATTGCCAGGTGCTGTAAGCTTTAGGGTTTTCGTCCCTATTTATATAATGTACTGGAGATTACAGTGGCTGATCTTTAATTAGCCCTCTCTTTGCAGCAGCTTTCGCTTACGGCCATACCAACCTGGCTATGCCCGATCTCGTCTGATCTCGGAAGCTAAGCAGGTTTGGGCCTGGTTAGTACTTGGATGGGAGACCGCCTGGGAATACCAGGTGCTGTAAGCTTTTGGGTTTTATTCCGAACTTATATAATGAACTGGAGATTAGAGTGTCTGATCTTTAAATAGCCCTCTCTTTGCAGCAGGTTTCGCTTACGGCCATACCAACCTGGCTATGCCTGATCTCGTCTGATCTCGGAAGCTAAGCAGGTTTGGGCTTGGTTAGTACTTGGATGGGAGACCGCCTGGGAATACCAGGTGCTGTAAGCTTTTTGGAAAATTTTCATTAGTTATGTAATAATCTTGAAAAAAAAAAAAAAAGAGTCAATGCCAGATCTCTGAATCTTAGAATGTTTGGTTCTGGTTATTACTTGGATGGGAGACTGCCTGAGAATAATACCAGGTGCT
>NW_026775196.1:795000-810000 GCF_963082965.1 Carassius carassius
TTTTATTCCGAACTTATATAATGAACTGGAGATTAGAGTGTCTGATCTTTAAATAGACCTCTCTTTGCAGCAGGTTTCGCTTACGGCCATACCAACCTGGCTATGCCTGATCTCGTCTGATCTCGGAAGCTAAGCAGGTTTGGGCTTGGTTAGTACTTGGATGGGAGACCGCCTGGGAATACCAGGTGCTGTAAGCTTTTTGGAAAATTTTCATTAGTTATGTAATAATCTTGAAAAAAAAAAAAAAGAGTCAATGCCAGATCTCTGAATCTTAGAATGTTTGGTTCTGGTAATTACTTGGATGGGAGACTGCCTGAGAATAATACCAGGTGCTGTAAGCTTTTGGGTTTTCTTCCCTACTTATATATTGAACTGGAGATTAGAGTGGCTGATCTTTAAATAGCCCTCTCTCTGCAGCAGCCTTCGCTTACGGCCATACCTGGCTATGCCTGGTTAGTACTTGGATGGGAAACCGCCTGGGAATACCAGGAGCTGAAAGCTTTTTGGAAATTTTTCAAATTTTTTTACTTTTTGGAATTTTTTCACTAATTATATAATAATCGTGCAAAAAAAAAAAAAAAAAAAGAAAAAAAAAAAAAGAGTCAATGCCCGATGTCTGAATCTTAGCATGTTTGGTTCTGGTTACTACTTGGATGGGAGACCGCCTGGGATTGCCAGGTGCTCTAAGCTTTAGGGTTTTCGTCCCTATTTATATAATGTACTGGAGATTACAGTGGCTGATCTTTAATTAGCCCTCTCTTTGCAGCAGCTTTCGCTTACGGCCATACCAACCTGAGGGCGCTAGAGAGCTAGTGAGAAACAGGAAGTGAGGTGGCTATAGAAGGGTGAAGAAGGTTCACCCAAAATTGTTTGTGTTTTTTTTTGTTTTTTTGGTTATTTGAGTCTTAATAATTGTTTTTGTTTAAATTTTTGGTTATTTTTGTTACTTGTCCTCCCAACAGCATAGCTGTTTGGGAGGGATCATTTTGTTTTTTGTTTTTTGTTGTTTTTTTTTTTCGTTTTTTGTTTTATTTATTTTTGAAAAATGGATGGAACTACGGCAACAGACATGGACTTGGCACGAGGAACACGGCGGCAAATGACAAACGGACTGGAAAAAACTCAACGAGAAAAGGATGGACCTGAAAGGAGATTTAAAAGAACCTACACCAAAGAAGCTACAGTAGTAGTGGATTTGACTGAAGTGCACGAAGGAAAAGCAGAAGACATAATACAAGCGCTGAAAGATAAGTTGGATGTGACAAAAATATTAGCTGTAAGACCCAAAATGATGAAGGAGTACGAAATTACGTTTGAAAAGGAAGAAGATATTGAAAATCTGAGCGAAGGATTGATGATTAAAGGAAAACTATGTGAAATTAAGAAATTGAATAACAGAGAATTTGTTGTCTCTTTCATGCATCTGCCCGCTTACCTGGATGATGCAGAGATTCTACAGAAGCTGGAGGGATGGGGGGTAACTCCTGTCTCTCAGATAAGAAGAAGATTTTATACCGGCACCAACATAGAAGATGGAACGAGGTTCCTTAAGGTACAGTTCCCAAAAGAAGTGGCCTCCTTGCCCTACAGTACTCGAATTGAAATGGAAGATGGTCCACAATACTATAGAGTGATACATAGCAAGCAGGTGAGAACCTGCAGGTTGTGTATGAGCCCTGATCATGTGATGAAGGACTGTCCAGACTTTAAATGTTTTAAATGCTCGGAAACAGGCCACTTCGCGAGGGACTGTAAGGTGGTGATGTGTCCCGACTGCAATTGTGTACTGGACAAATGCGAGTGCTGGTATGGAGACCAGCAAAATGGAGAAGAGAGGGGGAGTGGGCAGATGCATGAGACAGACAATGAAGAGGAGCAAAGGGAAGACACCGGAGAAATGCAAAGAGAGGACAATGTAAGCAAGGACAATGAAAATGAGATTGAAAAGACTGAGTTAACACAGGACATTGTGGAAATGGAGGTACAGATGGAGTTAAATGAGGTTGGAAAAGCAGAAACGGAAGAGCCAGAAGAGACTGAATGGATCGGTGAGACGGACAGAAATAACAAAGACAGTGAAAACATGGGCGGAGACAGCACTGCAAGTACATCCAATAAAAGAAGAAGAAAAGTTAAGGTAATACCCAATTTAGAAAAAGCTAAAAATAAAATGTGTAAACAAAGTAATGAGGTGAAACAAGACTGTGGAAGAAGTGCAAAAGAGGGGGAGGAAGTAGGATAACGAAATTATGATGCTAAAGTTTGTCTTTTTATCTTTTTTAATTGTGTTGAAAATTGTTACTTTTAATGCAAGAGGGTTAATCAATGGTGTGAAATTTGAAAAAGTCAAGGAACTGTGCAGGGATGAAGATGTGATTTTATTGCAAGAAACAAACTGGAAAGAGAGTGTAATGGAGGATTTTAAAAAAAGATGGGAAGGGGAATTATTTTTTAATAATGCTGAGGGAAAAATAGGAGGAGGAGTTGCGATGTTAATAAGAAACGATAGAGGTATCAGGTCAAAGCAAATGTATAATGACACAAAAGGAAAATGCATGGCTGTAGAAATTAAGATGGATGAAGATGATTTTATTTTAGTAAACGTACATGCTCCAAATGAAGAAATAGAAAAGAAAAAATATTTTAATGTAATAGCTGAATTAATGGAAAAATGGAAGAGGGTAATAATTGCGGGGGATTTTAACACTGTTTTTAGTAAAATGGATATGGCTAACGGAATGGTTTTTAAATCGGATGGGGGAAGAAAGGAGTTAATTTCATTGATGGAGGAGAAGAACATGATTGATGTGTGGAGAGAAAGAAATGGGAAAAAGAGGGAATTTACAAGAAGACAGCTGGTAGGGAATTTTATGTGTCAAACTAGAATAGACTACTTTTTAAGTACTAGGAATTTGGAATGTTTTATTGATGGAGTGTTTTATAAAGAAACGACTTTAAGTGATCACAAAATGGTGCAAATGAGAATGGATTTTAAAAAGGAAATGAGGGGACCAGGGGTATGGATTTTAAACACTGAAGTTTTAAAGGAAGAGAGTTTTAAAAAAGAGATAGAAAATAAATTAGATGAGGGGAAAAAAGACTTGATGTACATAGAAGATAAAAGGCAATGGTGGGAAAACATGAAATATGACATAAAGAAATATGTAATGAATTACTGTAAATTGTTACAAAAGGTAAAAAGAACAAAGGAACAAGAAATAAGAAAGACGTTAAGAGAGGAGTTAAATAAAAATGAAGTAAACGTGCAAAGAGTAATTGAAGTGGAGGAAAAGTTGAGGAAAATCGAAGAAGGAAAATATAAAGGGGCAACGTTAAGAAGTAAAGCTAAATATACAGTAGAAGGGGAAAAATGTAGTAGATTCTTTTTTAACCTTGAGAAAAGCAGGGCGAAGGCGGGAATAATTAAAGAACTTAGGAATAAGGAAGGACAAGTTGTTTTAAGCACGGAGGGAATTTTAAAGGAAATAAGCACATATTATGAAGAACTTTTTAGATCAGAGGAAGGGGATGAGGAAAAAAGGAACATTTTGTTACAACAGATAACACGAAAAGTCGGTGAGGGAGATAAAAAGGAATGTGATAAGGGAATAACAACTGAGGAAATTATACAAGCAATAAATCAGCTAAGTGTGAAGAAAAGCCCAGGAATAGATGGTATTGGAAGTGAGTTTTATAAGGTTTTTAAAGAAAAAGTAAGCCCGATTTTAAAAGAAGTCTATGAAGAGGTTTTTAAAAAAGAAAGAGTACACCCAAGAATGGGCTTAGGCTTAATGAAAATAATCTACAAGAGAAAAGGAGACAAAGCGGAACTGAGGAATTTTAGGCCCATTACAATGTTAAACACAGATTTTAAAATTTTAGCCAGGGTTTTAGCGAACAGATTAAAAAATATTATGCCAAACATAATAGAGACTAACCAGGCATATGGAGTAAAGGGGAGGGACATAGCAGATATCACGAGTAGCATAAGAGATATAATGGGGTACATAAAAGAAAAAGGAAAGGAGGCATATATAATAAGCATGGATTTCGAGAAGGCTTTTGACAGAGTGGAGCATGGGTTTTTATTGGCGGTTTTAAAACAATTTGGTTTTGGAGAGAATTTTATAAAATGGATCTCAGTTTTATACAGCGATATTTTAACAAAAGTTAAATGTAATGGTTTTTTAACGGAACCTTTTAAAGTTTTAAGGTCTATAAGACAAGGGTGTCCACTGTCAGCGAAGTTATATTCTTTGGTGGCTGAACCATTAGGGCTTTTAATAAACAGAGAGAAAAAAATAAAGGGAATAAAACTAGAAGAAAAAGAGGAACTGACTAAAATATTCCAGTATGCGGATGATACCACAATTATTGTTGAAAATATAGAAAGTGTTAAAGAAGTAATGGAAAAAATGAAATGCTATTGTGAGGGATCAGGTGCAAAAATAAATGAAGAAAAAACAGTATATATGAAGTTCGGAAGGTCAGAGGTTTTAACGGGGGTTGTTAAATTCCTAGAGGTACAAGAAATGAGGATTTTAGGAGCGGGGTTAGCAAAGAATGAGAAGGAAACTGTTGATAATATGTGGGATGAGACATTGGGAGGGATGGATAGGAGACTGATTTTTTGGAGAAACAGGTTTTTAAGTTTGAAAGGAAAAATTTTAATTGTAAACATGTTAATGTTATCAAAAATGTGGTACAAATTACATGTGATGCCATTGCCAAACTGGGTTTTTAAGAGAATAAAAAAGAGTATTTTAGAATTTTTATGGGAAAAAAAGCCTCCAAGGATAGCGTACAATACGCTGATAGGAAAACCAGAAGAGGGAGGGATGGGTTTAGTCGATGTGGAACAGAAGATGAAAAGCATGAGGGTAAAAGTGGTTAAGAAATATTTGGATGATAAGAAGAGAGATGAATGGAAGAAATTGATGGGTTTTTATTTAAATAAATGTGGGAATTTTAACCTTGGGGAAAACATTTTATGGATGAAGTTGAAAAGTTGGATGATGGAGGGGATACCACAGTTTTATAAAGAGGTTTTAAATGCTTGGAGGCTTTTTTTAACAGAGGTGGATTTTAATCCGGAGGGGAGGGAAGCGATTTTAAATCAGCCTCTGTTTTTAAATGACAAAATAAAGATACACGAGCGAGATATCTATTTTAAGAAGTGGCTAAAAGTGGGGATCGTAAAAGTGAGAGATGTTTTATGGGAGGTGAAAGAGGGATTTTTACCACTCCAAGTGATTAAAGATGCAATGGAGGAGGAGAAGGAGGATTTTAATGTCATGGTTTTAAAAAAACAGTATGAAGATGTCAAGAAAGCAATCCCAAGGCAATGGCTAGATGAGATTAAAAAGAAGGGAGAACGAGAAAATAAAATGATGGTGTTTTTAAAATTTAAAGAAAAGAGGGTGGATTTTAATTTGTGTACTGTGAAAATGTTCTATGAGTTTTTTATAAATAGAGTTTTTAAAAAACCTGTTGCCAACCAGATTTGGTTAAGGCATTTTAATGAAATCGAAGAAAAAGGCATTTGGAAGAATAGAACATGGAAATGGTTGGATGTAGATTTAGAATGTTTAGACTATTTTATCAGACAAAATGTGATCTATACAGAAATGAGATTGTGTATAATGCAGAAGGCAACAAATGCTCAATGTAAAGTCTGTAAAAAAGAAGATGAAGGTATTTTACATTTGTTTTTATTATGTGGAAAACTTAACCCATTTTTTAATGAACTGAAAGAAATTGTCAAAGAATTAAGAGAAAATGAAGAGGTTACTGACTGGAAAAGGTTTTTTATGCTGGGAATGACAGAGAACAAAGAAAATAAGAAACTTGTGAATTTGTTTTTAATCTTGGCAAAAAAAGCAATATTGAAAAGGAGAAATGTAGCCAGAAACAGAGATTGTATTTTAAACTTATGGGTGCTTTTTAAACAAATGGTTGAAAGTTATGTAGAAATGTTATACAATTTTTTTAAATTGGAAAACCAGATGGCGGATTTTTATAAAATTTTCACAAATGATGTTATATGTATCTTTAAACAAAAGCATTTTTACATGCCAGGAGAAGATGATTAAGATGACATATTGTTATGTAATGTGAATTTTATTCCTTCAGCAACAAACTTCAATGACGATGTTAGTTTGATTATGAGATGAATGAAATTGTATGACTAAGAAAATGTGTTTGTTTTGTAATAACTGAAATCTCCAATAAAAAAAAAAAAAAAAAAAAAAAAAAGCTATGCCCGATCTCGTCTGATCTCCGAAGCTAAGCAGGTTTGGGCCTGGTTAGTACTTGGATGGGAGACCGCCTGGGAATACCAGGTGCTGTAAGCTTTTGGGTTTTATTCCGAACTTATATAATGAACTGGAGATTAGAGTGTCTGATCTTTAAATAGCCCTCTCTTTGCAGCAGGTTTCGCTTACGGCCATACCAACCTGGCTATGCCTGATCTCGTCTGATCTCGGAAGCTAAGCAGGTTTGGACTTGGTTAGTACTTGGATGGGAGACCGCCTGGGAATACCAGGTGCTGTAAGCTTTTTGGAAAATTTTCATTAGTTATGTAATAATCTTGAAAAAAAAAAAAAAAGAGTCAATGCCAGATCTCTGAATCTTAGAATGTTTGGTTCTGGTTATTACTTGGATGGGAGACTGCCTGAGAATAATACCAGGTGCTGTAAGCTTTTGGGTTTTCTTCCCTACTTATATATTGAACTGGAGATTAGAGTGGCTGATCTTTAAATAGCCCTCTCTCTTCAGCAGCCTTCGCTTACGGCCATACCTGGCTATGCCTGTTTAGTACTTGGATGGGAAACCGCCTGGGAATACCAGGTGCTGAAAGCTTTTTGGAAATTTTTCAAATTTTTTTACTTTTTGGAATTTTTTCACTAATTATATAATAATCGTGCAAAAAAAAAAAAAAAAAAAAAAAGAGTCAATGCCCGATGTCTGAATCTTAGCATGTTTGGTTCTGGTTACTACTTGGATGGGAGACTGCCTGGGATTGCCAGGTGCTGTAAGCTTTAGGGTTTTCGTCCCTATTTATATAATGTACTGGAGATTACAGTGGCTGATCTTTAATTAGCCCTCTCTTTGCAGCAGCTTTCGCTTACGGCCATACCAACCTGGCTATGCCCGATCTCGTCTGATCTCGGAAGCTAAGCAGGTTTGGGCCTGGTTAGTACTTGGATGGGAGACCGCCTGGGAATACCAGGTGCTGTAATCTTTTGGGTTTTATTCCGAACTTATATAATGAACTGGAGATTAGAGTGTCTGATCTTTAAATAGCCCTCTCTTTGCAGCAGGTTTCGCTTACGGCCATACCAACCTGGCTATGCCTGATCTCGTCTGATCTCGGAAGCTAAGCAGGTTTGGGCTTGGTTAGTACTTGGATGGGAGACCGCCTGGGAATACCAGGTGCTGTAAGCTTTTTGGAAAATTTTCATTAGTTATGTAATAATCTTGAAAAAAAAAAAAAAGAGTCAATGCCAGATCTCTGAATCTTAGAATGTTTGGTTCTGGTAATTACTTGGATGGGAGACTGCCTGAGAATAATACCAGGTGCTGTAAGCTTTTGGGTTTTCTTCCCTACTTATATATTGAACTGGAGATTAGAGTGGCTGATCTTTAAATAGCCCTCTCTCTGCAGCAGCCTTCGCTTACGGCCATACCTGGCTATGCCTGGTTAGTACTTGGATGGGAAACCGCCTGGGAATACCAGGAGCTGAAAGCTTTTTGGAAATTTTTCAAATTTTTTTACTTTTTGGAATTTTTTCACTAATTATATAATAATCGTGCAAAAAAAAAAAAAAAAAAAAGAAAAAAAAAAAAAGAGTCAATGCCCGATGTCTGAATCTTAGCATGTTTGGTTCTGGTTACTACTTGGATGGGAGACCGCCTGGGATTGCCAGGTGCTGTAAGCTTTAGGGTTTTCGTCCCTATTTATATAATGTACTGGAGATTACAGTGGCTGATCTTTAATTAGCCCTCTCTTTGCAGCAGCTTTCGCTTACGGCCATACCAACCTGAGGGCGCTAGAGAGCTAGTGAGAAACAGGAAGTGAGGTGGCTATAGAAGGGTGAAGAAGGTTCACCCAAAATTGTTTGTGTTTTTTTTTGTTTTTTTGGTTATTTGAGTCTTAATAATTGTTTTTGTTTAAATTTTTGGTTATTTTTGTTACTTGTCCTCCCAACAGCATAGCTGTTTGGGAGGGATCATTTTGTTTTTTGTTTTTTGTTGTTTTTTTTTTTCGTTTTTTGTTTTATTTATTTTTGAAAAATGGATGGAACTACGGCAACAGACATGGACTTGGCACGAGGAACACGGCGGCAAATGACAAACGGACTGGAAAAAACTCAACGAGAAAAGGATGGACCTGAAAGGAGATTTAAAAGAACCTACACCAAAGAAGCTACAGTAGTAGTGGATTTGACTGAAGTGCACGAAGGAAAAGCAGAAGACATAATACAAGCGCTGAAAGATAAGTTGGATGTGACAAAAATATTAGCTGTAAGACCCAAAATGATGAAGGAGTACGAAATTACGTTTGAAAAGGAAGAAGATATTGAAAATCTGAGCGAAGGATTGATGATTAAAGGAAAACTATGTGAAATTAAGAAATTGAATAACAGAGAATTTGTTGTCTCTTTCATGCATCTGCCCGCTTACCTGGATGATGCAGAGATTCTACAGAAGCTGGAGGGATGGGGGGTAACTCCTGTCTCTCAGATAAGAAGAAGATTTTATACCGGCACCAACATAGAAGATGGAACGAGGTTCCTTAAGGTACAGTTCCCAAAAGAAGTGGCCTCCTTGCCCTACAGTACTCGAATTGAAATGGAAGATGGTCCACAATACTATAGAGTGATACATAGCAAGCAGGTGAGAACCTGCAGGTTGTGTATGAGCCCTGATCATGTGATGAAGGACTGTCCAGACTTTAAATGTTTTAAATGCTCGGAAACAGGCCACTTCGCGAGGGACTGTAAGGTGGTGATGTGTCCCGACTGCAATTGTGTACTGGACAAATGCGAGTGCTGGTATGGAGACCAGCAAAATGGAGAAGAGAGGGGGAGTGGGCAGATGCATGAGACAGACAATGAAGAGGAGCAAAGGGAAGACACCGGAGAAATGCAAAGAGAGGACAATGTAAGCAAGGACAATGAAAATGAGATTGAAAAGACTGAGTTAACACAGGACATTGTGGAAATGGAGGTACAGATGGAGTTAAATGAGGTTGGAAAAGCAGAAACGGAAGAGCCAGAAGAGACTGAATGGATCGGTGAGACGGACAGAAATAACAAAGACAGTGAAAACATGGGCGGAGACAGCACTGCAAGTACATCCAATAAAAGAAGAAGAAAAGTTAAGGTAATACCCAATTTAGAAAAAGCTAAAAATAAAATGTGTAAACAAAGTAATGAGGTGAAACAAGACCGTGGAAGAAGTGCAAAAGAGGGGGAGGAAGTAGGATAACGAAATTATGATGCTAAAGTTTGTCTTTTTATCTTTTTTAATTGTGTTGAAAATTGTTACTTTTAATGCAAGAGGGTTAATCAATGGTGTGAAATTTGAAAAAGTCAAGGAACTGTGCAGGGATGAAGATGTGATTTTATTGCAAGAAACAAACTGGAAAGAGAGTGTAATGGAGGATTTTAAAAAAAGATGGGAAGGGGAATTATTTTTTAATAATGCTGAGGGAAAAATAGGAGGAGGAGTTGCGATGTTAATAAGAAACGATAGAGGTATCAGGTCAAAGCAAATGTATAATGACACAAAAGGAAAATGCATGGCTGTAGAAATTAAGATGGATGAAGATGATTTTATTTTAGTAAACGTACATGCTCCAAATGAAGAAATAGAAAAGAAAAAATATTTTAATGTAATAGCTGAATTAATGGAAAAATGGAAGAGGGTAATAATTGCGGGGGATTTTAACACTGTTTTTAGTAAAATGGATATGGCTAACGGAATGGTTTTTAAATCGGATGGGGGAAGAAAGGAGTTAATTTCATTGATGGAGGAGAAGAACATGATTGATGTGTGGAGAGAAAGAAATGGGAAAAAGAGGGAATTTACAAGAAGACAGCTGGTAGGGAATTTTATGTGTCAAACTAGAATAGACTACTTTTTAAGTACTAGGAATTTGGAATGTTTTATTGATGGAGTGTTTTATAAAGAAACGACTTTAAGTGATCACAAAATGGTGCAAATGAGAATGGATTTTAAAAAGGAAATGAGGGGACCAGGGGTATGGATTTTAAACACTGAAGTTTTAAAGGAAGAGAGTTTTAAAAAAGAGATAGAAAATAAATTAGATGAGGGGAAAAAAGACTTGATGTACATAGAAGATAAAAGGCAATGGTGGGAAAACATGAAATATGACATAAAGAAATATGTAATGAATTACTGTAAATTGTTACAAAAGGTAAAAAGAACAAAGGAACAAGAAATAAGAAAGACGTTAAGAGAGGAGTTAAATAAAAATGAAGTAAACGTGCAAAGAGTAATTGAAGTGGAGGAAAAGTTGAGGAAAATCGAAGAAGGAAAATATAAAGGGGCAACGTTAAGAAGTAAAGCTAAATATACAGTAGAAGGGGAAAAATGTAGTAGATTCTTTTTTAACCTTGAGAAAAGCAGGGCGAAGGCGGGAATAATTAAAGAACTTAGGAATAAGGAAGGACAAGTTGTTTTAAGCACGGAGGGAATTTTAAAGGAAATAAGCACATATTATGAAGAACTTTTTAGATCAGAGGAAGGGGATGAGGAAAAAAGGAACATTTTGTTACAACAGATAACACGAAAAGTCGGTGAGGGAGATAAAAAGGAATGTGATAAGGGAATAACAACTGAGGAAATTATACAAGCAATAAATCAGCTAAGTGTGAAGAAAAGCCCAGGAATAGATGGTATTGGAAGTGAGTTTTATAAGGTTTTTAAAGAAAAAGTAAGCCCGATTTTAAAAGAAGTCTATGAAGAGGTTTTTAAAAAAGAAAGAGTACACCCAAGAATGGGCTTAGGCTTAATGAAAATAATCTACAAGAGAAAAGGAGACAAAGCGGAACTGAGGAATTTTAGGCCCATTACAATGTTAAACACAGATTTTAAAATTTTAGCCAGGGTTTTAGCGAACAGATTAAAAAATATTATGCCAAACATAATAGAGACTAACCAGGCATATGGAGTAAAGGGGAGGGACATAGCAGATATCACGAGTAGCATAAGAGATATAATGGGGTACATAAAAGAAAAAGGAAAGGAGGCATATATAATAAGCATGGATTTCGAGAAGGCTTTTGACAGAGTGGAGCATGGGTTTTTATTGGCGGTTTTAAAACAATTTGGTTTTGGAGAGAATTTTATAAAATGGATCTCAGTTTTATACAGCGATATTTTAACAAAAGTTAAATGTAATGGTTTTTTAACGGAACCTTTTAAAGTTTTAAGGTCTATAAGACAAGGGTGTCCACTGTCAGCGAAGTTATATTCTTTGGTGGCTGAACCATTAGGGCTTTTAATAAACAGAGAGAAAAAAATAAAGGGAATAAAACTAGAAGAAAAAGAGGAACTGACTAAAATATTCCAGTATGCGGATGATACCACAATTATTGTTGAAAATATAGAAAGTGTTAAAGAAGTAAT
Source organism: Carassius carassius (assembly GCF_963082965.1). Taxonomy (NCBI): domain Eukaryota; kingdom Metazoa; phylum Chordata; class Actinopteri; order Cypriniformes; family Cyprinidae; genus Carassius; species Carassius carassius. Next base: position 806,659 of record NW_026775196.1, read on the forward strand.
GGAAAAAATGAAATGCTATTGTGAGGGATCAGGTGCAAAAATAAATGAAGAAAAAACAGTATATATGAAGTTCGGAAGGTCAGAGGTTTTAACGGGGGTTGTTAAATTCCTAGAGGTACAAGAAATGAGGATTTTAGGAGCGGGGTTAGCAAAGAATGAGAAGGAAACTGTTGATAATATGTGGGATGAGACATTGGGAGGGATGGATAGGAGACTGATTTTTTGGAGAAACAGGTTTTTAAGTTTGAAAGGAAAAATTTTAATTGTAAACATGTTAATGTTATCAAAAATGTGGTACAAATTACATGTGATGCCATTGCCAAACTGGGTTTTTAAGAGAATAAAAAAGAGTATTTTAGAATTTTTATGGGAAAAAAAGCCTCCAAGGATAGCGTACAATACGCTGATAGGAAAACCAGAAGAGGGAGGGATGGGTTTAGTCGATGTGGAACAGAAGATGAAAAGCATGAGGGTAAAAGTGGTTAAGAAATATTTGGATGATAAGAAGAGAGATGAATGGAAGAAATTGATGGGTTTTTATTTAAATAAAAGTGGGAATTTTAACCTTGGGGGAAACATTTTATGGATGAAGTTGAAAAGTTGGATGATGGAGGGGATACCACAGTTTTATAAAGAGGTTTTAAATGCTTGGAGGCTTTTTTTAACAGAGGTGGATTTTAATCCGGAGGGGAGGGAAGCGATTTTAAATCAGCCTCTGTTTTTAAATGACAAAATAAAGATACACGAGCGAGATATCTATTTTAAGAAGTGGCTAAAAGTGGGGATCGTAAAAGTGAGAGATGTTTTATGGGAGGTGAAAGAGGGATTTTTACCACTCCAAGTGATTAAAGATGCAATGGAGGAGGAGAAGGAGGATTTTAATGTCATGGTTTTAAAAAAACAGTATGAAGATGTCAAGAAAGCAATCCCAAGGCAATGGCTAGATGAGATTAAAAAGAAGGGAGAACGAGAAAATAAAATGATGGTGTTTTTAAAATTTAAAGAAAAGAGGGTGGATTTTAATTTGTGTACTGTGAAAATGTTCTATGAGTTTTTTATAAATAGAGTTTTTAAAAAACCTGTTGCCAACCAGATTTGGTTAAGGCATTTTAATGAAATCGAAGAAAAAGGCATTTGGAAGAATAGAACATGGAAATGGTTGGATGTAGATTTAGAATGTTTAGACTATTTTATCAGACAAAATGTGATCTATACAGAAATGAGATTGTGTATAATGCAGAAGGCAACAAATGCTCAATGTAAAGTCTGTAAAAAAGAAGATGAAGGTATTTTACATTTGTTTTTATTATGTGGAAAACTTAACCCATTTTTTAATGAACTGAAAGAAATTGTCAAAGAATTAAGAGAAAATGAAGAGGTTACTGACTGGAAAAGGTTTTTTATGCTGGGAATGACAGAGAACAAAGAAAATAAGAAACTTGTGAATTTGTTTTTAATCTTGGCAAAAAAAGCAATATTGAAAAGGAGAAATGTAACCAGAAACAGAGATTGTATTTTAAACTTATGGGTGCTTTTTAAACAAATGGTTGAAAGTTATGTAGAAATGTTATACAATTATTTTAAATTGGAAAACCAGATGGCGGATTTTTATAAAATTTTCACAAATGATGTTATATGTATCTTTAAACAAAAGCATTTTTACATGCCAGGAGAAGATGATTAAGATGACATATTGTTATGTAATGTGAATTTTATTCCTTCAGCAACAAACTTCAATGACGATGTTAGTTTGATTATGAGATGAATGAAATTGTATGACTAAGAAAATGTGTTTGTTTTGTAATAACTGAAATCTCCAATAAAAAAAAAAAAAAAAAAAAAAAAAAAGCTATGCCCGATCTCGTCTGATCTCGGAAGCTAAGCAGGTTTGGGCCTGGTTAGTACTTGGATGGGAGACCGCCTGGGAATACCAGGTGCTGTAAGCTTTTGGGTTTTATTCCGAACTTATATAATGAACTGGAGATTAGAGTGTCTGATCTTTAAATAGCCCGCTCTTTGCAGCAGGTTTCGCTTACGGCCATACCAACCTGGCTATGCCTGATCTCGTCTGATCTCGGAAGCTAAGCAGGTTTGGGCTTGGTTAGTACTTGGATGGGAGACCGCCTGGGAATACCAGGTGCTGTAAGCTTTTTGGAAAATTTTCATTAGTTATGTAATAATCTTAAAAAAAAAAAAAAAAGAGTCAATGCCAGATCTCTGAATCTTAGAATGTTTGGTTCTGGTTATTACTTGGATGGGAGACTGCCTGAGAATAATACCAGGTGCTGTAAGCTTTTGGGTTTTCTTCCCTACTTATATATTGAACTGGAGATTAGAGTGGCTGATCTTTAAATAGCCCTCTCTCTGCAGCAGCCTTCGCTTACGGCCATACCTGGCTATGCCTGTTTAGTACTTGGATGGGAAACCGCCTGGGAATACCAGGTGCTGAAAGCTTTTTGGAAATTTTTCAAATTTTTTTACTTTTTGGAATTTTTTCACTAATTATATAATAATCGTGCAAAAAAAAAAAAAAAGAGTCAATGCCCGATGTCTGAATCTTAGCATGTTTGGTTCTGGTTACTACTTGGATGGGAGACTGCCTGGGATTGCCAGGTGCTGTAAGCTTTAGGGTTTTCGTCCCTATTTATATAATGTACTGGAGATTACAGTGGCTGATCTTTAATTAGCCCTCTCTTTGCAGCAGCTTTCGCTTACGGCCATACCAACCTGGCTATGCCCGATCTCGTCTGATCTCGGAAGCTAAGCAGGTTTGGGCCTGGTTAGTACTTGGATGGGAGACCGCCTGGGAATACCAGGTGCTGTAAGCTTTTTGGAAAATTTTCATTAGTTATGTAATAATCTTGAAAAAAAAAAAGAGTCAATGCCAGATCTCTGAATCTTAGAATGTTTGGTTCTGGTTATTACTTGGATGGGAGACTGCCTGAGAATAATACCAGGTGCTGTAAGCTTTTGGGTTTTCTTCCCTACTTATATATTGAACTGGAGATTAGAGTGGCTGATCTTTAAATAGCCCTCTCTCTGCAGCAGCCTTCGCTTACGGCCATACCTGGCTATGCCTGTTTAGTACTTGGATGGGAAACCGCCTGGGAATACCAGGTGCTGAAAGCTTTTTGGAAATTTTTCAAATTTTTTTACTTTTTTGAATTTTTTCACTAATTATATAATAATCGTGCAAAAAAAAAAAAAAAAAGAGTCAATGCCCGATGTCTGAATCTTAGCATGTTTGGTTCTGGTTACTACTTGGATGGGAGACCGCCTGGGATTGCCAGGTGCTGTAAGCTTTAGGGTTTTCATCCCTATTTATATAATGTACTGGAGATT
>NW_026775196.1:835000-842500 GCF_963082965.1 Carassius carassius
ACTGGAGATTACAGTGGCTGATCTTTAATTAGCCCTCTCTTTGCAGCAGCTTTCGCTTACGGCCATACCAACCTGGCTATGCCCGATCTCGTCTGATCTCGGAAGCTAAGCAGGTTTGGGCCTGGTTAGAACTTGGATGGGAGACCGCCTGGGAATACCAGGTGCTGTAAGCTTTTGGGTTTTATTCCGAACTTATATAATGAACTGGAGATTAGAGTGTCTGATCTTTAAATAGCCCTCTCTTTGCAGCAGGTTTCGCTTATGGCCATAACAACCTGGCTATGCCTGATCTCTTCTGATCTCGGAAGCTAAGCAGTTTGGGCTTGGTTAGTACTTGGATGGGAGACCGCCTGGGAATACCAGGTGCTGTAAGCTTTTTGGAAAATTTTCATTAGTTATGTAATAATCTTGAAAAAAAAAAAAAAGAGTCAATGCCAGATCTCTGAATCTTAGAATGTTTGGTTCTGGTTATTACTTGGATGGGAGACTGCCTGAGAATAATACCAGGTGCTGTATGCTTTTGGGTTTTCTTCCCTACTTATATATTGAACTGGAGATTAGAGTGGCTGATCTTTAAATAGCCCTCTCTCTTCAGCAGCCTTCGCTTACGGCCATACCTGGCTATGCCTGTTTAGTACTTGGATGGGAAACCGCCTGGGAATACCAGGTGCTGAAAGCTTTTTGGAAATTTTTCAAATTTTTTTACTTTTTGGAATTTTTTCACTAATTATATAATAATCGTGCAAAAAAAAAAAAAAAAAAAAAAGAGTCAATACCCGATGTCTGAATCTTAGCATGTTTGGTTCTGGTCACTACTTGGATGGGAGACTGCCTGGGATTGCCAGGTGCTGTAAGCTTTAGGGTTTTCGTCCCTATTTATATAATGTACTGGAGATTACAGTGGCTGATCTTTAATTAGCCCTCTCTTTGCAGCAGCTTTCGCTTACGGCCATACCAACCTGGCTATGCCCGATCTCGTCTGATCTCGGAAGCTAAGCAGGTTTGGGCCTGGTTAGTACTTGGATGGGAGACCGCCTGGGAATACCAGGTGCTGTAAGCTTTTGGGTTTTATTCCGAACTTATATAATGAACTGGAGATTACAGTGGCTGATCTTTAATTAGCCCTCTCTTTGCAGCAGCTTTCGCTTACGGCCATACCAACCTGGCTATGCCTGATCTCGTCTGATCTCGGAAGCTAAGCAGGTTTGGGCTTGGTTAGTACTTGGATGGGAGACCGCCTGGGAATACCAGGTGCTGTAAGCTTTTTGGAAAATTTTCATTAGTTATGTAATAATCTTGAAAAAAAAAAAAAAGAGTCAATGCCAGATCTCTGAATCTTAGAATGTTTGGTTCTGGTTATTACTTGGATGGGAGACTGCCTGAGAATAATACCAGGTGCTGTAAGCTTTTGGGTTTTCTTCCCTACTTATATATTGAACTGGAGATTAGAGTGGCTGATCTTTAAATAGCCCTCTCTCTGCAGCAGCCTTCGCTTACGGCCATACCTGGCTATGCCTGTTTAGTACTTGGATTGGAAACCGCCTGGGAATACCAGGTGCTGAAAGCTTTTTGGAAATTTTTCAAATTTTTTTACTTTTTGGAATTTTTTCACTAATTATATAATAATCGTGCAAAAAAAAAAAAAAAGAGTCAATGCCCGATGTCTGAATCTTAGCATGTTTGGTTCTGGTTACTACTTGGATGGGAGACTGCCTGGGATTGCCAGGTGCTGTAAGCTTTAGGGTTTTCGTCCCTATTTATATAATGTACTGGAGATTACAGTGGCTGATCTTTAATTAGCCCTCTCTTTGCAGCAGCTTTCGCTTACGGCCATACCAACCTGGCTATGCCCGATCTCGTCTGATCTCGGAAGCTAAGCAGGTTTGGGCCTGGTTAGTACTTGGATGGGAGACCGCCTGGGAATACCAGGTGCTGTAAGCTTTTGGGTTTTATTCCGAACTTATATAATGAACTGGAGATTACAGTGGCTGATCTTTAATTAGCCCTCTCTTTGCAGCAGCTTTCGCTTACGGCCATACCAACCTGGCTATGCCCGATCTCGTCTGATCTCGGAAGCTAAGCAGGTTTGGGCCTGGTTAGTACTTGGATGGGAGACCGCCTGGGAATACCAGGTGCTGTGAGCTTTTTGGAAAATTTTCATTAGTTATGTAATAATCTTGAAAAAAAAAAAAGAGTCAATGCCAGATCTCTGAATCTTAGAATGTTTGGTTCTGGTTATTACTTGGATGGGAGACTGCCTGAGAATAATACCAGGTGCTGTAAGCTTTTGGGTTTTCTTCCCTACTTATATATTGAACTGGAGATTAGAGTGGCTGATCTTTAAATAGCCCTCTCTCTTCAGCAGCCTTCGCTTACGGCCATACCTGGCTATGCCTGTTTAGTACTTGGATGGGAAACCGCCTGGGAATACCAGGTGCTGAAAGCTTTTTGGAAATTTTTCAAATTTTTTTACTTTTTGGAATTTTTTCACTAATTATATAATAATCGTGCAAAAAAAAAAAAAAAAAAAAAAAAAAAGAGTCAATGCCCGATGTCTGAATCTTAGCATGTTTGGTTCTGGTTACTACTTGGATGGGAGACTGCCTGGGATTGCCAGGTGCTGTAAGCTTTAGGGTTTTCGTCCCTATTTATATAATGTACTGGAGATTACAGTGGCTGATCTTTAATTAGCCCTCTCTTTGCAGCAGCTTTCGCTTACGGCCATACCAACCTGGCTATGCCCGATCTCGTCTGATCTCGGAAGCTAAGCAGGTTTGGGCCTGGTTAGAACTTGGATGGGAGACCGCCTGGGAATACCAGGTGCTGTAAGCTTTTGGGTTTTATTCCGAACTTATATAATGAACTGGAGATTAGAGTGTCTGATCTTTAAATAGCCCTCTCTTTGCAGCAGGTTTCGCTTACGGCCATAACAACCTGGCTATGCCTGATCTCGTCTGATCTCGGAAGCTAAGCAGTTTGGGCTTGGTTAGTACTTGGATGGGAGACCGCCTGGGAATACCAGGTGCTGTAAGCTTTTTGGAAAATTTTCATTAGTTATGTAATAATCTTGAAAAAAAAAAAAAAAGAGTCAATGCCAGATCTCTGAATCTTATAATGTTTGGTTCTGGTTATTACTTGGATGGGAGACTGCCTGAGAATAATACCAGGTGCTGTAAGCTTTTGGGTTTTCTTCCCTACTTATATATTGAACTGGAGATTAGAGTGGCTGATCTTTAAATAGCCCTCTCTCTTCAGCAGCCTTCGCTTACGGCCATACCTGGCTATGCCTGTTTAGTACTTGGATGGGAAACCGCCTGGGAATACCAGGTGCTGAAAGCTTTTTGGAAATTTTTCAAATTTTTTTACTTTTTGGAATTTTTTCACTAATTATATAATAATCGTGCAAAAAAAAAAAAAAAGAGTCAATGCCCGATGTCTGAATCTTAGCATGTTTGGTTCTGGTTACTACTTGGATGGGAGACTGCCTGGGATTGCCAGGTGCTGTAAGCTTTAGGGTTTTCGTCCCTATTTATATAATGTACTGGAGATTACAGTGGCTGATCTTTAATTAGCCCTCTCTTTGCAGCAGCTTTCGCTTACGGCCATACCAACCTGGCTATGCCCGATCTCGTCTGATCTCGGAAGCTAAGCAGGTTTGGGCCTGGTTAGTACTTGGATGGGAGACCGCCTGGGAATACCAGGTGCTGTAAGCTTTTTGGAAAATTTTCATTAGTTATGTAATAATCTTGAAAAAAAAAAAAAGAGTCAATGCCCGATGTCTGAATCTTAGCATGTTTGGTTCTGGTTACTACTTGGATGGGAGACTGCCTGGGATTGCCAGGTGCTGTAAGCTTTAGGGTTTTCGTCCCTATTTATATAATGTACTGGAGATTACAGTGGCTGATCTTTAATTAGCCCTCTCTTTGCAGCAGCTTTCGCTTACGGCCATACCAACCTGGCTATGCCCGATCTCGTCTGATCTCGGAAGCTAAGCAGGTTTGGGCCTGGTTAGAACTTGGATGGGAGACCGCCTGGGAATACCAGGTGCTGTAAGCTTTTGGGTTTTATTCCGAACTTATATAATGAACTGGAGATTACAGTGGCTGATCTTTAATTAGCCCTCTCTTTGCAGCAGCTTTCGCTTACGGCCATACCAACCTGGCTATGCCTGATCTCGTCTGATCTCGGAAGCTAAGCAGGTTTGGGCTTGGTTAGTACTTGGATGGGAGACCGCCTGGGAATACCAGGTGCTGTAAGCTTTTTGGAAAATTTTCATTAGTTATGTAATAATCTTGAAAAAAAAAAAAAAGAGTCAATGCCAGATCTCTGAATCTTAGAATGTTTGGTTCTGGTTATTACTTGGATGGGAGACTGCCTGAGAATAATACCAGGTGCTGTAAGCTTTTGGGTTTTCTTCCCTACTTATATATTGAACTGGAGATTAGAGTGGCTGATCTTTAAATAGCCCTCTCTCTGCAGCAGCCTTCGCTTACGGCCATACCTGGCTATGCCTGTTTAGTACTTGGATTGGAAACCGCCTGGGAATACCAGGTGCTGAAAGCTTTTTGGAAATTTTTCAAATTTTTTTACTTTTTGGAATTTTTTCACTAATTATATAATAATCGTGCAAAAAAAAAAAAAAGAGTCAATGCCCGATGTCTGAATCTTAGCATGTTTGGTTCTGGTTACTTCTTGGATGGGAGACTGCCTGGGATTGCCAGGTGCTGTAAGCTTTAGGGTTTTCGTCCCTATTTATATAATGTACTGGAGATTACAGTGGCTGATCTTTAATTAGCCCTCTCTTTGCAGCAGCTTTCGCTTACGGCCATACCAACCTGGCTATGCCCGATCTCGTCTGATCTCGGAAGCTAAGCAGGTTTGGGCCTGGTTAGTACTTGGATGGGAGACCGCCTGGGAATACCAGGTGCTGTAAGGTTTTGGGTTTTATTCCGAACTTATATAATGAACTGGAGATTACAGTGGCTGATCTTTAATTAGCCCTCTCTTTGCAGCAGCTTTCGCTTACGGCCATACCAACCTGGCTATGCCCGATCTCGTCTGATCTCGGAAGCTAAGCAGGTTTGGGCCTGGTTAGTACTTGGATGGGAGACCGCCTGGGAATACCAGGTGCTGTGAGCTTTTTGGAAAATTTTCATTAGTTATGTAATAATCTTGAAAAAAAAAAAAGAGTCAATGCCAGATCTCTGAATCTTAGAATGTTTGGTTCTGGTTATTACTTGGATGGGAGACTGCCTGAGAATAATACCAGGTGCTGTAAGCTTTTGGGTTTTCTTCCCTACTTATATATTGAACTGGATATTAGAGTGGCTGATCTTTAAATAGCCCTCTCTCTTCAGCAGCATTCGCTTACGGCCATACCTGGCTATGCCTGTTTAGTACTTGGATGGGAAACCGCCTGGGAATACCAGGTGCTGAAAGCTTTTTGGAAATTTTTCACATTTTTTTACTTTTTGGAATTTTTTCACTAATTATATAATAATCGTGCAAAAAAAAAAAAAAAAAAAAAAGAGTCAATGCCCGATGTCTGAATCTTAGCATGTTTGGTTCTGGTTACTACTTGGATGGGAGACTGCCTGGGATTGCCAGGTGCTGTAAGCTTTAGGGTTTTCGTCCCTATTTATATAATGTACTGGAGATTACAGTGGCTGATCTTTAATTAGCCCTCTCTTTGCAGCAGCTTTCGCTTACGGCCATACCAACCTGGCTATGCCCGATCTCGTCTGATCTCGGAAGCTAAGCAGGTTTGGGCCTGGTTAGTACTTGGATGGGAGACCGCCTGGGAATACCAGGTGCTGTAAGCTTTTGGGTTTTATTCCGAACTTATATAATGAACTGGAGATTACAGTGGCTGATCTTTAATTAGCCCTCTCTTTGCAGCAGCTTTCGCTTACGGCCATACCAACCTGGCTATGCCCGATCTCGTCTGATCTCGGAAGCTAAGCAGGTTTGGGCCTGGTTAGTACTTGGATGGGAGACCGCCTGGGAATACCAGGTGCTGTAAGCTTTTGTGTTTTATTCCGAACTTATATAATGAACTGGAGATTAGAGTGTCTGATCTTTAAATAGCCCTCTCTTTGCAGCAGGTTTCGCTTACGGCCATACCAACCTGGCTATGCCTGATCTCGTCTGATCTCGGAAGCTAAGCAGGTTTGGGCTTGGTTAGTACTTGGATGGGAGACCGCCTGGGAATACCAGGTGCTGTAAGCTTTTTGGAAAATTTTCATTAGTTATGTAATAATCTTGAAAAAAAAAAAAAAAGAGTCAATGCCAGATCTCTGAATCTTAGAATGTTTGGTTCTGGTTATTACTTGGATGGGAGACTGCCTGAGAATAATACCAGGTGCTGTAAGCTTTTGGGTTTTCTTCCCTACTTATATATTGAACTGGAGATTAGAGTGGCTGATCTTTAAATAGCCCTCTCTCTGCAGCAGCCTTCGCTTACGGCCATACCTGGCTATGCCTGTTTAGTACTTGGATTGGAAACCGCCTGGGAATACCAGGTGCTGAAAGCTTTTTGGAAATTTTTCAAATTTTTTTACTTTTTGGAATTTTTTCACTAATTATATAATAATCGTGCAAAAAAAAAAAAAAAAGAGTCAATGCCCGATGTCTGAATCTTAGCATGTTTGGTTCTGGTTACTACTTGGATGGGAGACTGCCTGGGATTGCCAGGTGCTGTAAGCTTTAGGGTTTTCGTCCCTATTTATATAATGTACTGGAGATTACAGTGGCTGATCTTTAATTAGCCCTCTCTTTGCAGCAGCTTTCGCTTACGGCCATACCAACCTGGCTATGCCCGATCTCGTCTGATCTCGGAAGCTAAGCAGGTTTGGGCCTGGTTAGTACTTGGATGGGAGACCGCCTGGGATTACCAGGTGCTGTAAGCTTTTGGGTTTTATTCCGAACTTATATAATGAACTGGAGATTACAGTGGCTGATCTTTAATTAGCCCTCTCTTTGCAGCAGCTTTCGTTTACGGCCATACCAACTTGGCTATGCCCGATCTCGTCTGATCTCGGAAGCTAAGCAGGTTTGGGCCTGGTTAGTACTTGGATGGGAGACCGCCTGGGAATACCAGGTGCTGTAAGCTTTTTGGAAAATTTTCATTAGTTATGTAATAATCTTGAAAAAAAAAAAAGAGTCAATGCCAGATCTCTGAATCTTAGAATGTTTGGTTCTGGTTATTACTTGGATGGGAGACTGCCTGAGAATAATACCAGGTGCTGTAAGCTTTTGGGTTTTCTTCCCTACTTATATATTGAACTGGAGATTAGAGTGGCTGATCTTTAAATAGCCCTCTCTCTTCAGCAGCCTTCGCTTACGGCCATACCTGGCTATGCCTGTTTAGTACTTGGATGGGAAACCGCCTGGGAATACCAGGTGCTGAAAGCTTTTTGGAAATTTTTCAAATTTTTTTACTTTTTGGAATTTTTTCACTAATTATATAATAATCGTGCAAAAAAAAAAAAAAAAAAAAAA
>NW_026775196.1:847500-867500 GCF_963082965.1 Carassius carassius
AGATCTCTGAATCTTAGAATGTTTGGTTCTGGTTATTACTTGGATGGGAGACTGCCTGAGAATAATACCAGGTGCTGTAAGCTTTTGGGTTTTCTTCCCTACTTATATATTGAACTGGAGATTAGAGTGGCTGATCTTTAAATAGCCCTCTCTCTTCAGCAGCCTTCGCTTACGGCCATACCTGGCTATGCCTGTTTAGTACTTGGATGGGAAACCGCCTGGGAATACCAGGTGCTGAAAGCTTTTTGGAAATTTTTCAAATTTTTTTACTTTTTGGAATTTTTTCACTAATTATATAATAATCGTGCAAAAAAAAAAAAAAAAAAAAAAAAAAAGAGTCAATGCCCGATGTCTGAATCTTAGCATGTTTGGTTCTGGTTACTACTTGGATGGGAGACTGCCTGGGATTGCCAGGTGCTGTAAGCTTTAGGGTTTTCGTCCCTATTTATATAATGTACTGGAGATTACAGTGGCTGATCTTTAATTAGCCCTCTCTTTGCAGCAGCTTTCGCTTACGGCCATACCAACCTGGCTATGCCCGATCTCGTCTGATCTCGGAAGCTAAGCAGGTTTGGGCCTGGTTAGAACTTGGATGGGAGACCGCCTGGGAATACCAGGTGCTGTAAGCTTTTGGGTTTTATTCCGAACTTATATAATGAACTGGAGATTAGAGTGTCTGATCTTTAAATAGCCCTCTCTTTGCAGCAGGTTTCGCTTACGGCCATAACAACCTGGCTATGCCTGATCTCGTCTGATCTCGGAAGCTAAGCAGTTTGGGCTTGGTTAGTACTTGGATGGGAGACCGCCTGGGAATACCAGGTGCTGTAAGCTTTTTGGAAAATTTTCATTAGTTATGTAATAATCTTGAAAAAAAAAAAAAAAGAGTCAATGCCAGATCTCTGAATCTTAGAATGTTTGGTTCTGGTTATTACTTGGATGGGAGACTGCCTGAGAATAATACCAGGTGCTGTAAGCTTTTGGGTTTTCTTCCCTACTTATATATTGAACTGGAGATTAGAGTGGCTGATCTTTAAATAGCCCTCTCTCTTCAGCAGCCTTCGCTTACGGCCATACCTGGCTATGCCTGTTTAGTACTTGGATGGGAAACCGCCTGGGAATACCAGGTGCTGAAAGCTTTTTGGAAATTTTTCAATTTTTTTTACTTTTTGGAATTTTTTCACTAATTATATAATAATCGTGCAAAAAAAAAAAAAAAGAGTCAATGCCCGATGTCTGAATCTTAGCATGTTTGGTTCTGGTTACTACTTGGATGGGAGACTGCCTGGGATTGCCAGGTGCTGTAAGCTTTAGGGTTTTCGTCCCTATTTATATAATGTACTGGAGATTACAGTGGCTGATCTTTAATTAGCCCTCTCTTTGCAGCAGCTTTCGCTTACGGCCATACCAACCTGGCTATGCCCGATCTCGTCTGATCTCGGAAGCTAAGCAGGTTTGGGCCTGGTTAGTACTTGGATGGGAGACCGCCTGGGAATACCAGGTGCTGTAAGCTTTTGGGTTTTATTCCGAACTTATATAATGAACTGGAGATTACAGTGGCTGATCTTTAATTAGCCCTCTCTTTGCAGCAGCTTTCGCTTACGGCCATACCAACCTGGCTATGCCCGATCTCGTCTGATCTCGGAAGCTAAGCAGGTTTGGGCCTGGTTAGTACTTGGATGGGAGACCGCCTGGGAATACCAGGTGCTGTAAGCTTTTGTGTTTTATTCCGAACTTATATAATGAACTGGAGATTAGAGTGTCTGATCTTTAAATAGCCCTCTCTTTGCAGCAGGTTTCGCTTACGGCCATACCAACCTGGCTATGCCTGATCTCGTCTGATCTCGGAAGCTAAGCAGGTTTGGGCTTGGTTAGTACTTGGATGGGAGACCGCCTGGGAATACCAGGTGCTGTAAGCTTTTTGGAAAATTTTCATTAGTTATGTAATAATCTTGAAAAAAAAAAAAAAAAGAGTCAATGCCAGATCTCTGAATCTTAGAATGTTTGGTTCTGGTTATTACTTGGATGGGAGACTGCCTGAGAATAATACCAGGTGCTGTAAGCTTTTGGGTTTTCTTCCCTACTTATATATTGAACTGGAGATTAGAGTGGCTGATCTTTAAATAGCCCTCTCTCTGCAGCAGCCTTCGCTTACGGCCATACCTGGCTATGCCTGTTTAGTACTTGGATTGGAAACCGCCTGGGAATACCAGGTGCTGAAAGCTTTTTGGAAATTTTTCAAATTTTTTTACTTTTTGGAATTTTTTCACTAATTATATAATAATCGTGCAAAAAAAAAAAAAAAAGAGTCAATGCCCGATGTCTGAATCTTAGCATGTTTGGTTCTGGTTACTACTTGGATGGGAGACTGCCTGGGATTGCCAGGTGCTGTAAGCTTTAGGGTTTTCGTCCCTATTTATATAATGTACTGGAGATTACAGTGGCTGATCTTTAATTAGCCCTCTCTTTGCAGAAGCTTTCGCTTACGGCCATACCAACCTGGCTATGCCCGATCTCGTCTGATCTCGGAAGCTAAGCAGGTTTGGGCCTGGTTAGTACTTGGATGGGAGACCGCCTGGGATTACCAGGTGCTGTAAGCTTTTGGGTTTTATTCCGAACTTATATAATGAACTGGAGATTACAGTGGCTGATCTTTAATTAGCCCTCTCTTTGCAGCAGCTTTCGCTTACGGCCATACCAACCTGGCTATGCCCGATCTCGTCTGATCTCGGAAGCTAAGCAGGTTTGGGCCTGGTTAGTACTTGGATGGGAGACCGCCTGGGAATACCAGGTGCTGTAAGCTTTTTGGAAAATTTTCATTAGTTATGTAATAATCTTGAAAAAAAAAAAAAGAGTCAATGCCAGATCTCTGAATCTTAGAATGTTTGGTTCTGGTTATTACTTGGATGGGAGACTGCCTGAGAATAATACCAGGTGCTGTAAGCTTTTGGGTTTTCTTCCCTACTTATATATTGAACTGGAGATTAGAGTGGCTGATCTTTAAATAGCCCTCTCTCTTCAGCAGCCTTCGCTTACGGCCATACCTGGCTATGCCTGTTTAGTACTTGGATGGGAAACCGCCTGGGAATACCAGGTGCTGAAAGCTTTTTGGAAATTTTTCAAATTTTTTTACTTTTTGGATTTTTTTCACTAATTATATAATAATCGTGCAAAAAAAAAAAAAAAAAAAAAAAAAGAGTCAATGCCCGATGTCTGAATCTTAGCATGTTTGGTTCTGGTTACTACTTGGATGGGAGACTGCCTGGGATTGCCAGGTGCTGTAAGCTTTAGGGTTTTCGTCCCTATTTATATAATGTACTGGAGATTACAGTGGCTGATCTTTAATTAGCCCTCTCTTTGCAGCAGCTTTCGCTTACGGCCATACCAACCTGGCTATGCCCGATCTCGTCTGATCTCGGAAGCTAAGCAGGTTTGGGCCTGGTTAGTACTTGGATGGGAGACCGCCTGGGAATACCAGGTGCTGTAAGCTTTTGGGTTTTATTCCGAACTTATATAATGAACTGGAGATTAGAGTGTCTGATCTTTAAATAGCCCTCTCTTTGCAGCAGGTTTCGCTTACGGCCATACCAACCTGGCTATGCCTGATCTCGTCTGATCTCGGAAGCTAAGCAGGTTTGGGCTTGGTTAGTACTTGGATGGGAGACCGCCTGGGAATACCAGGTGCTGTAAGCTTTTTGGAAAATTTTCATTAGTTATGTAATAATCTTGAAAAAAAAAAAAAAAGAGTCAATGCCAGATCTCTGAATCTTAGAATGTTTGGTTCTGGTTATTACTTGGATGGGAGACTGCCTGAGAATAATACCAGGTGCTGTAAGCTTTTGGGTTTTCTTCCCTACTTATATATTGAACTGGAGATTAGAGTGGCTGATCTTTAAATAGCCCTCTCTCTTCAGCAGCCTTCGCTTACGGCCATACCTGGCTATGCCTGTTTAGTACTTGGATGGGAAACCGCCTGGGAATACCAGGTGCTGAAAGCTTTTTGGAAATTTTTCAAATTTTTTTACTTTTTGGAATTTTTTCACTAATTATATAATAATCGTGCAAAAAAAAAAAAAAAAAAAAAAAAAGAGTCAATGCCCGATGTCTGAATCTTAGCATGTTTGGTTCTGGTTACTACTTGGATGGGAGACTGCCTGGGATTGCCAGGTGCTGTAAGCTTTAGGGTTTTCGTCCCTATTTATATAATGTACTGGAGATTACAGTGGCTGATCTTTAATTAGCCCTCTCTTTGCAGCAGCTTTCGCTTACGGCCATACCAACCTGGCTATGCCCGATCTCGTCTGATCTCGGAAGCTAAGCAGGTTTGGGCCTGGTTAGTACTTGGATGGGAGACCGCCTGGGAATACCAGGTGCTGTAAGCTTTTGGGTTTTATTCCGAACTTATATAATGAACTGGAGATTAGAGTGTCTGATCTTTAAATAGCCCTCTCTTTGCAGCAGGTTTCGCTTACGGCCATACCAACCTGGCTATGCCTGATCTCGTCTGATCTCGGAAGCTAAGCAGGTTTGGGCTTGGTTAGTACTTGGATGGGAGAACGCCTGGGAATACCAGGTGCTGTAAGCTTTTTGGAAAATTTTCATTAGTTATGTAATAATCTTGAAAAAAAAAAAAAAAGAGTCAATGCCAGATCTCTGAATCTTAGAATGTTTGGTTCTGGTTATTACTTGGATGGGAGACTGCCTGAGAATAATACCAGGTGCTGTAAGCTTTTGGGTTTTCTTCCCTACTTATATATTGAACTGGAGATTAGAGTGGCTGATCTTTAAATAGCCCTCTCTCTTCAGCAGCCTTCGCTTACGGCCATACCTGGCTATGCCTGTTTAGTACTTGGATGGGAAACCGCCTGGGAATACCAGGTGCTGAAAGCTTTTTGGAAATTTTTCAAATTTTTTTACTTTTTGGAATTTTTTCACTAATTATATAATAATCGTGCAAAAAAAAAAAAAAAAAAAAAAGAGTCAATGCCCGATGTCTGAATCTTAGCATGTTTGGTTCTGGTTACTACTTGGATGGGAGACTGCCTGGGATTGCCAGGTGCTGTAAGCTTTAGGGTTTTCGTCCCTATTTATATAATGTACTGGAGATTACAGTGGCTGATCTTTAATTAGCCCTCTCTTTGCAGCAGCTTTCGCTTACGGCCATACCAACCTGGCTATGCCCG
Organism: Carassius carassius; assembly: GCF_963082965.1. NCBI lineage: Eukaryota > Metazoa > Chordata > Actinopteri > Cypriniformes > Cyprinidae > Carassius > Carassius carassius. Next base: position 852,681 of record NW_026775196.1, read on the forward strand.
ATCTCGTCTGATCTCGGAAGCTAAGCAGGTTTGGGCCTGGTTAGTACTTGGATGGGAGACCGCCTGGGAATACCAGGTGCTGTAAGCTTTTGGGTTTTATTCCGAACTTATATAATGAACTGGAGATTACAGTGGCTGATCTTTAATTAGCCCTCTCTTTGCAACAGCTTTTGCTTACGGCCATACCAACCTGGCTATGCCCGATCTCGTCTGATCTCGGAAGCTAAGCAGGTTTGGGCCTGGTTAGTACTTGGATGGGAGACCGCCTGGGAATACCAGGTGCTGTAAGCTTTTTGGAAAATTTTCATTAGTTATGTAATAATCTTGAAAAAAAAAAAAGAGTCAATGCCAGATCTCTGAATCTTAGAATGTTTGGTTCTGGTAATTACTTGGATGGGAGACTGCCTGAGAATAATACCAGGTGCTGTAAGCTTTTGGGTTTTCTTCCCTACTTATATATTGAACTGGAGATTAGAGTGGCTGATCTTTAAATAGCCCTCTCTCTGCAGCAGCCTTCGCTTACGGCCATACCTGGCTATGCCTGGTTAGTACTTGGATGGGAAACCGCCTGGGAATACCAGGAGCTGAAAGCTTTTTGGAAATTTTTCAAATTTTTTTACTTTTTGGAATTTTTTCACTAATTATATAATAATCGTGCAAAAAAAAAAAAAAAAAAAAAAAAAAAAAAAAGAGTCAATGCCCGATGTCTGAATCTTAGCATGTTTGGTTCTGGTTACTACTTGGATGGGAGACCGCCTGGGATTGCCAGGTGCTGTAAGCTTTAGGGTTTTCGTCCCTATTTATATAATGTACTGGAGATTACAGTGGCTGATCTTTAATTAGCCCTCTCTTTGCAGCAGCTTTCGCTTACGGCCATACCAACCTGAGGGCGCTAGAGAGCTAGTGAGAAACAGGAAGTGAGGTGGCTATAGAAGGGTGAAGAAGGTTCACCCAAAATTGTTTGTGTTTTTTTTTGTTTTTTTGGTTATTTGAGTCTTAATTTGGTTATTTTTGTTACTTGTCCTCCCAACAGCATAGCTGTTTGGGAGGGATCATTTTGTTTTTTGTTGTTTTTTTTTTTCGTTTTTTGTTTTATTTATTTTTGAAAAATGGATGGAACTACGGCAACAGACATGGACTTGGCACGAGGAACACGGCGGCAAATGACAAACGGACTGGAAAAAACTCAACGAGAAAAGGATGGACCTGAAAGGAGATTTAAAAGAACCTACACCAAAGAAGCTACAGTAGTAGTGGATTTGACTGAAGTGCACGAAGGAAAAGCAGAAGACATAATACAAGCGCTGAAAGATAAGTTGGATGTGACAAAAATATTAGCTGTAAGACCCAAAATGATGAAGGAGTACGAAATTACGTTTGAAAAGGAAGAAGATATTGAAAATCTGAGCGAAGGATTGATGATTAAAGGAAAACTATGTGAAATTAAGAAATTGAATAACAGAGAATTTGTTGTCTCTTTCATGCATCTGCCCGCTTACCTGGATGATGCAGAGATTCTACAGAAGCTGGAGGGATGGGGGGTAACTCCTGTCTCTCAGATAAGAAGAAGATTTTATACCGGCACCAACATAGAAGATGGAACGAGGTTCCTTAAGGTACAGTTCCCAAAAGAAGTGGCCTCCTTGCCCTACAGTACTCGAATTGAAATGGAAGATGGTCCACAATACTATAGAGTGATACATAGCAAGCAGGTGAGAACCTGCAGGTTGTGTATGAGCCCTGATCATGTGATGAAGGACTGTCCAGACTTTAAATGTTTTAAATGCTCGGAAACAGGCCACTTCGCGAGGGACTGTAAGGTGGTGATGTGTCCCGACTGCAATTGTGTACTGGACAAATGCGAGTGCTGGTATGGAGACCAGCAAAATGGAGAAGAGAGGGGGAGTGGGCAGATGCATGAGACAGACAATGAAGAGGAGCAAAGGGAAGACACCGGAGAAATGCAAAGAGAGGACAATGTAAGCAAGGACAATGAAAATGAGATTGAAAAGACTGAGTTAACACAGGACATTGTGGAAATGGAGGTACAGATGGAGTTAAATGAGGTTGGAAAAGCAGAAACGGAAGAGCCAGAAGAGACTGAATGGATCGGTGAGACGGACAGAAATAACAAAGACAGTGAAAACATGGGCGGAGACAGCACTGCAAGTACATCCAATAAAAGAAGAAGAAAAGTTAAGGTAATACCCAATTTAGAAAAAGCTAAAAATAAAATGTGTAAACAAAGTAATGAGGTGAAACAAGACTGTGGAAGAAGTGCAAAAGAGGGGGAGGAAGTAGGATAACGAAATTATGATGCTAAAGTTTGTCTTTTTATCTTTTTTAATTGTGTTGAAAATTGTTACTTTTAATGCAAGAGGGTTAATCAATGGTGTGAAATTTGAAAAAGTCAAGGAACTGTGCAGGGATGAAGATGTGATTTTATTGCAAGAAACAAACTGGAAAGAGAGTGTAATGGAGGATTTTAAAAAAAGATGGGAAGGGGAATTATTTTTTAATAATGCTGAGGGAAAAATAGGAGGAGGAGTTGCGATGTTAATAAGAAACGATAGAGGTATCAGGTCAAAGCAAATGTATAATGACACAAAAGGAAAATGCATGGCTGTAGAAATTAAGATGGATGAAGATGATTTTATTTTAGTAAACGTACATGCTCCAAATGAAGAAATAGAAAAGAAAAAATATTTTAATGTAATAGCTGAATTAATGGAAAAATGGAAGAGGGTAATAATTGCGGGGGATTTTAACACTGTTTTTAGTAAAATGGATATGGCTAACGGAATGGTTTTTAAATCGGATGGGGGAAGAAAGGAGTTAATTTCATTGATGGAGGAGAAGAACATGATTGATGTGTGGAGAGAAAGAAATGGGAAAAAGAGGGAATTTACAAGAAGACAGCTGGTAGGGAATTTTATGTGTCAAACTAGAATAGACTACTTTTTAAGTACTAGGAATTTGGAATGTTTTATTGATGGAGTGTTTTATAAAGAAACGACTTTAAGTGATCACAAAATGGTGCAAATGAGAATGGATTTTAAAAAGGAAATGAGGGGACCAGGGGTATGGATTTTAAACACTGAAGTTTTAAAGGAAGAGAGTTTTAAAAAAGAGATAGAAAATAAATTAGATGAGGGGAAAAAAGACTTGATGTACATAGAAGATAAAAGGCAATGGTGGGAAAACATGAAATATGACATAAAGAAATATGTAATGAATTACTGTAAATTGTTACAAAAGGTAAAAAGAACAAAGGAACAAGAAATAAGAAAGACGTTAAGAGAGGAGTTAAATAAAAATGAAGTAAACGTGCAAAGAGTAATTGAAGTGGAGGAAAAGTTGAGGAAAATCGAAGAAGGAAAATATAAAGGGGCAACGTTAAGAAGTAAAGCTAAATATACAGTAGAAGGGGAAAAATGTAGTAGATTCTTTTTTAACCTTGAGAAAAGCAGGGCGAAGGCGGGAATAATTAAAGAACTTAGGAATAAGGAAGGACAAGTTGTTTTAAGCACGGAGGGAATTTTAAAGGAAATAAGCACATATTATGAAGAACTTTTTAGATCAGAGGAAGGGGATGAGGAAAAAAGGAACATTTTGTTACAACAGATAACACGAAAAGTCGGTGAGGGAGATAAAAAGGAATGTGATAAGGGAATAACAACTGAGGAAATTATACAAGCAATAAATCAGCTAAGTGTGAAGAAAAGCCCAGGAATAGATGGTATTGGAAGTGAGTTTTATAAGGTTTTTAAAGAAAAAGTAAGCCCGATTTTAAAAGAAGTCTATGAAGAGGTTTTTAAAAAAGAAAGAGTACACCCAAGAATGGGCTTAGGCTTAATGAAAATAATCTACAAGAGAAAAGGAGACAAAGCGGAACTGAGGAATTTTAGGCCCATTACAATGTTAAACACAGATTTTAAAATTTTAGCCAGGGTTTTAGCGAACAGATTAAAAAATATTATGCCAAACATAATAGAGACTAACCAGGCATATGGAGTAAAGGGGAGGGACATAGCAGATATCACGAGTAGCATAAGAGATATAATGGGGTACATAAAAGAAAAAGGAAAGGAGGCATATATAATAAGCATGGATTTCGAGAAGGCTTTTGACAGAGTGGAGCATGGGTTTTTATTGGCGGTTTTAAAACAATTTGGTTTTGGAGAGAATTTTATAAAATGGATCTCAGTTTTATACAGCGATATTTTAACAAAAGTTAAATGTAATGGTTTTTTAACGGAACCTTTTAAAGTTTTAAGGTCTATAAGACAAGGGTGTCCACTGTCAGCGAAGTTATATTCTTTGGTGGCTGAACCATTAGGGCTTTTAATAAACAGAGAGAAAAAAATAAAGGGAATAAAACTAGAAGAAAAAGAGGAACTGACTAAAATATTCCAGTATGCGGATGATACCACAATTATTGTTGAAAATATAGAAAGTGTTAAAGAAGTAATGGAAAAAATGAAATGCTATTGTGAGGGATCAGGTGCAAAAATAAATGAAGAAAAAACAGTATATATGAAGTTCGGAAGGTCAGAGGTTTTAACGGGGGTTGTTAAATTCCTAGAGGTACAAGAAATGAGGATTTTAGGAGCGGGGTTAGCAAAGAATGAGAAGGAAACTGTTGATAATATGTGGGATGAGACATTGGGAGGGATGGATAGGAGACTGATTTTTTGGAGAAACAGGTTTTTAAGTTTGAAAGGAAAAATTTTAATTGTAAACATGTTAATGTTATCAAAAATTTGGTACAAATTACATGTGATGCCATTGCCAAACTGGGTTTTTAAGAGAATAAAAAAGAGTATTTTAGAATTTTTATGGGAAAAAAAGCCTCCAAGGATAGCGTACAATACGCTGATAGGAAAACCAGAAGAGGGAGGGATGGGTTTAGTCGATGTGGAACAGAAGATGAAAAGCATGAGGGTAAAAGTGGTTAAGAAATATTTGGATGATAAGAAGAGAGATGAATGGAAGAAATTGATGGGTTTTTATTTAAATAAATGTGGGAATTTTAACCTTGGGGAAAACATTTTATGGATGAAGTTGAAAAGTTGGATGATGGAGGGGATACCACAGTTTTATAAAGAGGTTTTAAATGCTTGGAGGCTTTTTTTAACAGAGGTGGATTTTAATCCGGAGGGGAGGGAAGCGATTTTAAATCAGCCTCTGTTTTTAAATGACAAAATAAAGATACACGAGCGAGATATCTATTTTAAGAAGTGGCTAAAAGTGGGGATCGTAAAAGTGAGAGATGTTTTATGGGAGGTGAAAGAGGGATTTTTACCACTCCAAGTGATTAAAGATGCAATGGAGGAGGAGAAGGAGGATTTTAATGTCATGGTTTTAAAAAAACAGTATGAAGATGTCAAGAAAGCAATCCCAAGGCAATGGCTAGATGAGATTAAAAAGAAGGGAGAACGAGAAAATAAAATGTTGGTGTTTTTAAAATTTAAAGAAAAGAGGGTGGATTTTAATTTGTGTACTGTGAAAATGTTCTATGAGTTTTTTATAAATAGAGTTTTTAAAAAACCTGTTGCCAACCAGATTTGGTTAAGGCATTTTAATGAAATCGAAGAAAAAGACATTTGGAAGAATAGAACATGGAAATGGTTGGATGTAGATTTAGAATGTTTAGACTATTTTATCAGACAAAATGTGATCTATACAGAAATGAGATTGTGTATAATGCAGAAGGCAACAAATGCTCAATGTAAAGTCTGTAAAAAAGAAGATGAAGGTATTTTACATTTGTTTTTATTATGTGGAAAACTTAACCCATTTTTTAATGAACTGAAAGAAATTGTCAAAGAATTAAGAGAAAATGAAGAGGTTACTGACTGGAAAAGGTTTTTTATGCTGGGAATGACAGAGAACAAAGAAAATAAGAAACTTGTGAATTTGTTTTTAATCTTGGCAAAAAAAGCAATATTGAAAAGGAGAAATGTAGCCAGAAACAGAGATTGTATTTTAAACTTATGGGTGCTTTTTAAACAAATGGTTGAAAGTTATGTAGAAATGTTATACAATTATTTTAAATTGGAAAACCAGATGGCGGATTTTTATAAAATTTTCACAAATGATGTTATATGTATTTTTAAACAAAAGCATTTTTACATGCCAGGAGAAGATGATTAAGATGACATATTGTTATGTAATGTGAATTTTATTCCTTCAGCAACAAACTTCAATGACGATGTTAGTTTGATTATGAGATGAATGAAATTGTATGACTAAGAAAATGTGTTTGTTTTGTAATAACTGAAATCTCCAATAAAAAAAAAAAAAAAAAAAAAAAAAAAAAAAAAAAAAAGCTATGCCCGATCTCGTCTGATCTCGGAAGCTAAGCAGGTTTGGGCCTGGTTAGTACTTGGATGGGAGACCGCCTGGGAATACCAGGTGCTGTAAGCTTTTTGGAAAATTTTCATTAGTTATGTAATAATCTTGAAAAAAAAAAAAGAGTCAATGCCAGATCTCTGAATCTTAGAATGTTTGGTTCTGGTTATTACTTGGATGGGAGACTGCCTGAGAATAATACCAGGTGCTGTAAGCTTTTGGGTTTTCTTCCCTACTTATATATTGAACTGGAGATTAGAGTGGCTGATCTTTAAATAGCCCTCTCTCTTCAGCAGCCTTCGCTTACGGCCATACCTGGCTATGCCTGTTTAGTACTTGGATGGGAAACCGCCTGGGAATACCAGGTGCTGAAAGCTTTTTGGAAATTTTTCAAATTTTTTTACTTTTTGGAATTTTTTCACTAATTATATAATAATCGTGCAAAAAAAAAAAAAAAAGAGTCAATGCCCGATGTCTGAATCTTAGCATGTTTGGTTCTGGTTACTACTTGGATGGGAGACTGCCTGGGATTGCCAGGTGCTGTAAGCTTTAGGGTTTTCGTCCCTATTTATATAATGTACTGGAGATTACAGTGGCTGATCTTTAATTAGCCCTCTCTTTGCAGCAGCTTTCGCTTACGGCCATACCAACCTGGCTATGCCCGATCTCGTCTGATCTCGGAAGCTAAGCAGGTTTGGGCCTGGTTAGTACTTGGATGGGAGACCGCCTGGGAATACCAGGTGCTGTAAGCTTTTGGGTTTTATTCCGAACTTATATAATGAACTGGAGATTAGAGTGTCTGATCTTTAAATAGCCCTCTCTTTGCAGCAGGTTTCGCTTACGGCCATACCAACCTGGCTATGCCTGATCTCGTCTGATCTCGGAAGCTAAGCAGGTTTGGGCTTGGTTAGTACTTGGATTGGAGACCGCCTGGGAATACCAGGTGCTGTAAGCTTTTTGGAAAATTTTCATTAGTTATGTAATAATCTTGAAAAAAAAAAAAGAGTCAATGCCAGATCTCTGAATCTTAGAATGTTTGGTTCTGGTTATTACTTGGATGGGAGACTGCCTGAGAATAATACCAGGTGCTGTAAGCTTTTGGGTTTTCTTCCCTACTTATATATTGAACTGGAGATTAGAGTGGCTGATCTTTAAATAGCCCTCTCTCTGCAGCAGCCTTCGCTTACGGCCATACCTGGCTATGCCTGTTTAGTACTTGGATGAGAAACCGCCTGGGAATACCAGGTGCTGAAAGCTTTTTGGAAATTTTTCAAATTTTTTTACTTTTTGGAATTTTTTCACTAATTATATAATAATCGTGCAAAAAAAAAAAAAAGAGTCAATGCCCGATGTCTGAATCTTAGCATGTTTGGTTCTGGTTACTACTTGGATGGGAGACTGCCTGGGATTGCCAGGTGCTGTAAGCTTTAGGGTTTTCGTCCCTATTTATATAATGTACTTGAGATTACAGTGGCTGATCTTTAATTAGCCCTCTCTTTGCAGCAGCTTTCGCTTACGGCCATACCAACCTGGCTATGCCCGATCTCGTCTGATCTCGGAAGCTAAGCAGGTTTGGGCCTGGTTAGTACTTGGATGGGAGACCGCCTGGGAATACCAGGTGCTGTAAGCTTTTGGGTTTTATTCCGAACTTATATAATGAACTGGAGATTAGAGTGTCTGATCTTTAAATAGCCCTCTCTTTGCAGCAGGTTTCGCTTACGGCCATACCAACCTGGCTATGCCTGATCTCGTCTGATCTCGGAAGCTAAGCAGGTTTGGGCTTGGTTAGTACTTGGATGGGAGACCGCCTGGGAATACCAGGTGCTGTAAGCTTTTTGGAAAATTTTCATTAGTTATGTAATAATCTTGAAAAAAAAAAAAAAAGAGTCAATGCCAGATCTCTGAATCTTAGAATGTTTGGTTCTGGTTATTACTTGGATGGGAGACTGCCTGAGAATAATACCAGGTGCTGTAAGCTTTTGGGTTTTCTTCCCTACTTATATATTGAACTGGAGATTAGAGTGGCTGATCTTTAAATAGCCCTCTCTCTTCAGCAGCCTTCGCTTACGGCCATACCTGGCTATGCCTGTTTAGTACTTGGATGGGAAACCGCCTGGGAATACCAGGTGCTGAAAGCTTTTTGGAAATTTTTCAAATTTTTTTACTTTTTGGAATTTTTTCACTAATTATATAATAATCGTGCAAAAAAAAAAAAAAAGAGTCAATGCCCGATGTCTGAATCTTAGCATGTTTGGTTCTGGTTACTACTTGGATGGGAGACTGCCTGGGATTGCCAGGTGCTGTAAGCTTTAGGGTTTTCGTCCCTATTTATATAATGTACTGGAGATTACAGTGGCTGATCTTTAATTAGCCCTCTCTTTGCAGCAGCTTTCGCTTACGGCCATACCAACCTGGCTATGCCCGATCTCGTCTGATCTCGGAAGCTAAGCAGGTTTGGGCCTGGTTAGTACTTGGATGGGAGACCGCCTGGGAATACCAGGTGCTGTAAGCTTTTGGGTTTTATTCCGAACTTATATAATGAACTGGAGATTAGAGTGTCTGATCTTTAAATAGCCCTCTCTTTGCAGCAGGTTTCGCTTACGGCCATACCAACCTGGCTATACCTGATCTCGTCTGATCTCGGAAGCTAAGCAGGTTTGGGCTTGGTTAGTACTTGGATGGGAGACCGCCTGGGAATACCAGGTGCTGTAAGCTTTTTGGAAAATTTTCATTAGTTATGTAATAATCTTGAAAAAAAAAAAAGAGTCAATGCCAGATCTCTGAATCTTAGAATGTTTGGTTCTGGTTATTACTTGGATGGGAGACTGCCTGAGAATAATACCAGGTGCTGTAAGCTTTTGGGTTTTCTTCCCTACTTATATATTGAACTGGAGATTAGAGTGGCTGATCTTTAAATAGCCCTCTCTCTGCAGCAGCCTTCGCTTATGGCCATACCTGGCTATGCCTGTTTAGTACTTGGATGGGAAACCGCCTGGGAATACCAGGTGCTGAAAGCTTTTTGGAAATTTTTCAAATTTTTTTACTTTTTGGAATTTTTTCACTAATTATATAATAATCGTGCAAAAAAAAAAAAAAGAGTCAATGCCCGATGTCTGAATCTTAGCATGTTTGGTTCTGGTTACTACTTGGATGGGAGACTGCCTGGGATTGCCAGGTGCTGTAAGCCTTAGGGTTTTCGTCCCTATTTATATAATGTACTGGAGATTACAGTGGCTGATCTTTAATTAGCCCTCTCTTTGCAGCAGCTTTCGCTTACGGCCATACTAACCTGGCTATGCCCGATCTCGTCTGATCTCGGAAGCTAAGCAGGTTTGGGCCTGGTTAGTACTTGGATGGGAGACCGCCTGGGAATACCAGGTGCTGTAAGCTTTTGGGTTTTATTCCGAACTTATATAATGAACTGGAGATTAGAGTGTCTGATCTTTAAATAGCCCTCTCTTTGCAGCAGGTTTCGCTTACGGCCATACCAACCTGGCTATGCCTGATCTCGTCTGATCTCGGAAGCTAAGCAGGTTTGGGCTTGGTTAGTACTTGGATGGGAGACCGCCTGGGAATACCAGGTGCTGTAAGCTTTTTGGAAAATTTTCATTAGTTATGTAATAATCTTGAAAAAAAAAAAAAAAGAGTCAATGCCAGATCTCTGAATCTTAGAATGTTTGGTTCTGGTTATTACTTGGATGGGAGACTGCCTGAGAATAATACCAGGTGCTGTAAGCTTTTGGGTTTTCTTCCCTACTTATATATTGAACTGGAGATTAGAGTGGCTGATCTTTAAATAGCCCTCTCTCTTCAGCAGCCTTCGCTTACGGCCATACCTGGCTATGCCTGTTTAGTACTTGGATGGGAAACCGCCTGGGAATACCAGGTGCTGAAAGCTTTTTGGAAATTTTTCAAATTTTTTTACTTTTTGGAATTTTTTCACTAATTATATAATAATCGTGCAAAAAAAAAAAAAAAAAAAAAAAAAAAAGAGTCAATGCCCGATGTCTGAATCTTAGCATGTTTGGTTCTGGTTACTACTTGGATGGGAGACTGCCTGGGATTGCCAGGTGCTGTAAGCTTTAGGGTTTTCGTCCCTATTTATATAATGTACTGGAGATTACAGTGGCTGATCTTTAATTAGCCCTCTCTTTGCAACAGCTTTCGCTTACGGCCATACCAACCTGGATTTGCCCGATCTCGTCTGATCTCGGAAGCTAAGCAGGTTTGGGCCTGGTTAGTACTTGGATGGGAGACCGCCTGGGAATACCAGGTGCTGTAAGCTTTTGGGTTTTATTCCGAACTTATATATTGAACTGGAGATTAGAGTGGCTGATCTTTAAATAGCCCTCTCTCTGCAGCAGCCTTCGCTTACGGCCATACCTGGCTATGCCTGTTTAGTACTTGGATGGGAAACCGCCTGGGAATACCAGGTGCTGAAAGCTTTTTGGAAATTTTTTAAATTTTTTTACTTTTTGGAATTTTTTCACTAATTATATAATAATCGTGCAAAAAAAAAAAAAAGAGTCAATGCCCGATGTCTGAATCTTAGCATGTTTGGTTCTGGTTACTACTTGGATGGGAGACTGCCTGGGATTGCCAGGTGCTGTAAGCTTTAGGGTTTTCGTCCCTATTTATATAATGTACTGGAGATTACAGTGGCTGATCTTTAATTAGCCCTCTCTTTGCAGCAGCTTTCGCTTACGGCCATACCAACCTGGCTATGCCCGATCTCGTCTGATCTCGGAAGCTAAGCAGGTTTGGGCCTGGTTAGTACTTGGATGGGAGACCGCCTGGGAATACCAGGTGCTGTAAGCTTTTGGGTTTTATTCCGAACTTATATAATGAACTGGAGATTAGAGTGTCTGATCTTTAAATAGCCCTCTCTTTGCAGCAGGTTTCGCTTACGGCCATACCAACCTGGCTATGCCTGATCTCGTCTGATCTCGGAAGCTAAGCAGGTTTGGGCTTGGTTAGTACTTGGATGGGAGACCGCCTGGGAATACCAGGTGCTGTAAGCTTTTTGGAAAATTTTCATTAGTTATGTAATAATCTTGAAAAAAAAAAAAGAGTCAATGCCAGATCTCTGAATCTTAGAATGTTTGGTTCTGGTTATTACTTGGATGGGAGACTGCCTGAGAATAATACCAGGTGCTGTAAGCTTTTGGGTTTTCTTCCCTACTTATATATTGAACTGGAGATTAGAGTGGCTGATCTTTAAATAGCCCTCTCTCTGCAGCAGCCTTCGCTTACGGCCATACCTGGCTATGCCTGTTTAGTACTTGGATGGGAAACCGCCTGGGAATACCAGGTGCTGAAAGCTTTTTGGAAATTTTTCAAATTTTTTTACTTTTTGGAATTTTTTCACTAATTATATAATAATCGTGCAAAAAAAAAAAAAAGAGTCAATGCCCGATGTCTGAATCTTAGCATGTTTGGTTCTGGTTACTACTTGGATGGGAGACTGCCTGGGATTGCCAGGTGCTGTAAGCTTTAGGGTTTTCGTCCCTATTTATATAATGTACTGGAGATTACAGTGGCTGATCTTTAATTAGCCCTCTCTTTGCAGCAGCTTTCGCTTACGGCCATACCAACCTGGCTATGCCCGATCTCGTCTGATCTCGGAAGCTAAGCAGGTTTGGGCCTGGTTAGTACTTGGATGGGAGACCGCCTGGGAATACCAGGTGCTGTAAGCTTTTGGGTTTTATTCCGAACTTATATAATGAACTGGAAATTAGAGTGTCTGATCTTTACATAGCCCTCTCTTTGCAGCAGGTTTCGCTTACGGCCATACCAACCTGGCTATGCCTGATCTCGTCTGATCTCGGAAGCTAAGCAGGTTTGGGCTTGGTTAGTACTTGGATGGGAGACCGCCTGGGAATACCAGGTGCTGTAAGCTTTTTGGAAAATTTTCATTAGTTATGTAATAATCTTGAAAAAAAAAAAAAAAAAGAGTCAATGCCAGATCTCTGAATCTTAGAATGTTTGGTTCTGGTTATTACTTGGATGGGAGACTGCCTGAGAATAATACCAGGTGCTGTAAGCTTTTGGGTTTTCTTCCCTACTTATATATTGAACTGGAGATTAGAGTGGCTGATCTTTAAATAGCCCTCTCTCTTCAGCAGCCTTCGCTTACGGCCATACCTGGCTATGCCTGTTTAGTACTTGGATGGGAAACCGCCTGGGAATACCAGGTGCTGAAAGCTTTTTGGAAATTTTTCAAATTTTTTTACTTTTTGGAATTTTTTCACTAATTATATAATAATCGTGCAAAAAAAAAAAAAAGAGTCAATGCCCGATGTCTGAATCTTAGCATGTTTGGTTCTGGTTACTACTTGGATGGGAGACTGCCTGGGATTGCCAGGTGCTGTAAGCCTTAGGGTTTTCGTCCCTATTTATATAATGTACTGGAGATTACAGTGGCTGATCTTTAATTAGCCCTCTCTTTGCAGCAGCTTTCGCTTACGGCCATACTAACCTGGCTATGCCCGATCTCGTCTGATCTCGGAAGCTAAGCAGGTTTGGGCCTGGTTAGTACTTGGATGGGAGACCGCCTGGGAATACCAGGTGCTGTAAGCTTTTGGGTTTTATTCCGAACTTATATAATGAACTGGAGATTAGAGTGTCTGATCTTTAAATAGCCCTCTCTTTGCAGCAGGTTTCGCTTACGGCCATACCAACCTGGCTATGCCTGATCTCGTCTGATCTCGGAAGCTAAGCAGGTTTGGGCTTGGTTAGTACTTGGATGGGAGACCGCCTGGGAATACCAGGTGCTGTAAGCTTTTTGGAAAATTTTCATTAGTAATGTAATAATCTTGAAAAAAAAAAAAAAAGAGTCAATGCCAGATCTCTGAATCTTAGAATGTTTGGTTCTGGTTATTACTTGGATGGGAGACTGCCTGAGAATAATACCAGGTGCTGTAAGCTTTTGGGTTTTCTTCCCTACTTATATATTGAACTGGAGATTAGAGTGGCTGATCTTTAAATAGCCCTCTCTCTTCAGCAGCCTTCGCTTACGGCCATACCTGGCTATGCCTGTTTAGTACTTGGATGGGAAACCGCCTGGGAATACCAGGTGCTGAAAGCTTTTTGGAAATTTTTCAAATTTTTTTACTTTTTGGAATTTTTTCACTAATTATATAATAATCGTGCAAAAAAAAAAAAAAAAAAAAAAAAAAAAGAGTCAATGCCCGATGTCTGAATCTTAGCATGTTTGGTTCTGGTTACTACTTGGATGGGAGACTGCCTGGGATTGCCAGGTGCTGTAAGCTTTAGGGTTTTCGTCCCTATTTATATAATGTACTGGAGATTACAGTGGCTGATCTTTAATTAGCCCTCTCTTTGCAACAGCTTTCGCTTACGGCCATACCAACCTGGATTTGCCCGATCTCGTCTGATCTCGGAAGCTAAGCAGGTTTGGGCCTGGTTAGTACTTGGATGGGAGACCGCCTGGGAATACCAGGTGCTGTAAGCTTTTGGGTTTTATTCCGAACTTATATATTGAACTGGAGATTAGAGTGGCTGATCTTTAAATAGCCCTCTCTCTGCAGCAGCCTTCGCTTACGGCCATACCTGGCTATGCCTGTTTAGTACTTGGATGGGAAACCGCCTGGGAATACCAGGTGCTGAAAGCTTTTTGGAAATTTTTTAAATTTTTTTACTTTTTGGAATTTTTTCACTAATTATATAATAATCGTGCAAAAAAAAAAAAAAGAGTCAATGCCCGATGTCTGAATCTTAGCATGTTTGGTTCTGGTTACTACTTGGATGGGAGACTGCCTGGGATTGCCAGGTGCTGTAAGCTTTAGGGTTTTCGTCCCTATTTATATAATGTACTGGAGATTACAGTGGCTGATCTTTAATTAGCCCTCTCTTTGCAGCAGCTTTCGCTTACGGCCATACCAACCTGGCTATGCCCGATCTCGTCTGATCTCGGAAGCTAAGCAGGTTTGGGCCTGGTTAGTACTTGGATGGGAGACCGCCTGGGAATACCAGGTGCTGTAAGCTTTTGGGTTTTATTCCGAACTTATATAATGAACTGGAGATTAGAGTGTCTGATCTTTAAATAGCCCTCTCTTTGCAGCAGGTTTCGCTTACGGCCATACCAACCTGGCTATGCCTGATCTCGTCTGATCTCGGAAGCTAAGCAGGTTTGGGCTTGGTTAGTACTTGGATGGGAGACCGCCTGGGAATACCAGGTGCTGTAAGCTTTTTGGAAAATTTTCATTAGTTATGTAATAATCTTGAAAAAAAAAAAAGAGTCAATGCCAGATCTCTGAATCTTAGAATGTTTGGTTCTGGTTATTACTTGGATGGGAGACTGCCTGAGAATAATACCAGGTGCTGTAAGCTTTTGGGTTTTCTTCCCTACTTATATATTGAACTGGAGATTAGAGTGGCTGATCTTTAAATAGCCCTCTCTCTGCAGCAGCCTTCGCTTACGGCCATACCTGGCTATGCCTGTTT
>NW_026775196.1:870000-895000 GCF_963082965.1 Carassius carassius
CTGGTTATTACTTGGATGGGAGACTGCCTGAGAATAATACCAGGTGCTGTAAGCTTTTGGGTTTTCTTCCCTACTTATATATTGAACTGGAGATTAGAGTGGCTGATCTTTAAATAGCCCTCTCTCTGCAGCAGCCTTCGCTTACGGCCATACCTGGCTATGCCTGGTTAGTACTTGGATGGGAAACCGCCTGGGAATACCAGGTGCTGAAAGCTTTTTGGAAATTTTTCACATTTTTTTACTTTTTGGAATTTTTTCACTAATTATATAATAATCGTGCAAAAAAAAAAAAAAGAGTCAATGCCCGATGTCTGAATCTTAGCATGTTTGGTTCTGGTTACTACTTGGATGGGAGACTGCCTGGGATTGCCAGGTGCTGTAAGCTTTAGGGTTTTCGTCCCTATTTATATAATGTACTGGAGATTACAGTGGCTGATCTTTAATTAGCCCTCTCTTTGCAGCAGCTTTCGCTTACGGCCATACTAACCTGGCTATGCCCGATCTCGTCTGATCTCGGAAGCTAAGCAGGTTTGGGCCTGGTTAGTACTTGGATGGGAGACCGCCTGGGAATACCAGGTGCTGTAAGCTTTTGGGTTTTATTCCGAACTTATATAATGAACTGGAGATTAGAGTGTCTGATCTTTAAATAGCCCTCTCTTTGCAGCAGGTTTCGCTTACGGCCATACCAACCTGGCTATGCCTGATCTCGTCTGATCTCGGAAGCTAAGCAGGTTTGGGCTTGGTTAGTACTTGGATGGGAGACCGCCTGGGAATACCAGGTGCTGTAAGCTTTTTGGAAAATTTTCATTAGTTATGTAATAATCTTGAAAAAAAAAAAAAAAAAGAGTCAATGCCAGATCTCTGAATCTTAGAATGTTTGGTTCTGGTTATTACTTGGATGGGAGACTGCCTGAGAATAATACCAGGTGCTGTAAGCTTTTGGGTTTTCTTCCCTACTTATATATTGAACTGGAGATTAGAGTGGCTGATCTTTAAATAGCCCTCTCTCTTCAGCAGCCTTCGCTTACGGCCATACCTGGCTATGCCTGTTTAGTACTTGGATGGGAAACCGCCTGGGAATACCAGGTGCTGAAAGCTTTTTGGAAATTTTTCAAATTTTTTTACTTTTTGGAATTTTTTCACTAATTATATAATAATCGTGCAAAAAAAAAAAAAAAAAAAAAAAAAAGAGTCAATGCCCGATGTCTGAATCTTAGCATGTTTGGTTCTGGTTACTACTTGGATGGGAGACTGCCTGGGATTGCCAGGTGCTGTAAGCTTTAGGGTTTTCGTCCCTATTTATATAATGTACTGGAGATTACAGTGGCTGATCTTTAATTAGCCCTCTCTTTGCAACAGCTTTCGCTTACGGCCATACCAACCTGGATTTGCCCGATCTCGTCTGATCTCGGAAGCTAAGCAGGTTTGGGCCTGGTTAGTACTTGTATGGGAGACCGCCTGGGAATACCAGGTGCTGTAAGCTTTTGGGTTTTATTCCGAACTTATATAATGAACTGGAGATTAGAGTGTCTGATCTTTAAATAGCCCTCTCTTTGCAGCAGGTTTCGCTTACGGCCATACCAACCTGGCTATGCCTGATCTCGTCTGATCTCGGAAGCTAAGCAGGTTTGGGCTTGGTTAGTACTTGGATGGGAGACCGCCTGGGAATACCAGGTGCTGTAAGCTTTTTGGAAAATTTTCATTAGTTATGTAATAATCTTGAAAAAAAAAAAAAAGAGTCAATGCCAGATCTCTGAATCTTAGAATGTTTGGTTCTGGTTATTACTTGGATGGGAGACTGCCTGAGAATAATACCAGGTGCTGTAAGCTTTTGGGTTTTCTTCCCTACTTATATATTGAACTGGAGATTAGAGTGGCTGATCTTTAAATAGCCCTCTCTCTGCAGCAGCCTTCGCTTACGGCCATACCTGGCTATGCCTGTTTAGTACTTGGATGAGAAACCGCCTGGGAATACCAGGTGCTGAAAGCTTTTTGGAAATTTTTCAAATTTTTTTACTTTTTGGAATTTTTTCACTAATTATATAATAATCGTGCAAAAAAAAAAAAAAAAAAAAAAAAAAAAAAAAAGAGTCAATGCCCGATGTCTGAATCTTAGCATGTTTGGTTCTGGTTACTACTTGGATGGGAGACCGCCTGGGATTGCCAGGTGCTGTAAGCTTTAGGGTTTTCGTCCCTATTTATATAATGTACTGGAGATTACAGTGGCTGATCTTTAATTAGCCCTCTCTTTGCAGCAGCTTTCGCTTACGGCCATACCAAACTGGCTATGCCCGATCTCGTCTGATCTCGGAAGCTAAGCAGGTTTGGGCCTGGTTAGTACTTGGATGGGAGACCGCCTGGGAATACCAGGTGCTGTAAGCTTTTGGGTTTTATTCCGAACTTATATAATGAACTGGAGATTAGAGTGTCTGATCTTTAAATAGCCCTCTCTTTGCAGCAGCTTTTGCTTACGGCCATACCAACCTGGCTATGCCTGATCTCGTCTGATCTCGGAAGCTAAGCAGGTTTGGGCTTGGTTAGTACTTGGATGGGAGACCGCCTGGGAATACCAGGTGCTGTAAGCTTTTTGGAAAATTTTCATTAGTTATGTAATAATCTTGAAAAAAAAAAAAAAAGAGTCAATGCCAGATCTCTGAATCTTAGAATGTTTGGTTCTGGTTATTACTTGGATGGGAGACTGCCTGAGAATAATACCAGGTGCTGTAAGCTTTTGGGTTTTCTTCCCTACTTATATATTGAACTGGAGATTAGAGTGGCTGATCTTTAAATAGCCCTCTCTCTGCAGCAGCCTTCGCTTACGGCCATACCTGGCTATGCCTGGTTAGTACTTGGATGGGAAACCGCCTGGGAATACCAGGTGCTGAAAGCTTTTTGGAAATTTTTCACATTTTTTTACTTTTTGGAATTTTTTCACTAATTATATAATAATCGTGCAAAAAAAAAAAAAAAAAAAAAAAAGAGTCAATGCCCGATGTCTGAATCTTAGCATGTTTGGTTCTGGTTACTACTTGGATGGGAGACCGCCTGGGATTGCCAGGTGCTGTAAGCTTTAGGGTTTTCGTCCCTATTTATATAATGTACTGGAGATTACAGTGGCTGATCTTTAATTAGCCCTCTCTTTGCAGCAGCTTTCGCTTACGGCCATACCAAACTGGCTATGCCCGATCTCGTCTGATCTCGGAAGCTAAGCAGGTTTGGGCCTGGTTAGTACTTGGATGGGAGACCGCCTGGGAATACCAGGTGCTGTAAGCTTTTGGGTTTTATTCCGAACTTATATAATGAACTGGAGATTAGAGTGTCTGATCTTTAAATAGCCCTCTCTTTGCAGCAGCTTTTGCTTACGGCCATACCAACCTGGCTATGCCTGATCTCGTCTGATCTCGGAAGCTAAGCAGGTTTGGGCTTGGTTAGTACTTGGATGGGAGACCGCCTGGGAATACCAGGTGCTGTAAGCTTTTTGGAAAATTTTCATTAGTTATGTAATAATCTTGAAAAAAAAAAAAAAGAGTCAATGCCAGATCTCTGAATCTTAGAATGTTTGGTTCTGGTTATTACTTGGATGGGAGACTGCCTGAGAATAATACCAGGTGCTGTAAGCTTTTGGGTTTTCTTCCCTACTTATATATTGAACTGGAGATTAGAGTGGCTGATCTTTAAATAGCCCTCTCTCTGCAGCAGCCTTCGCTTACGGCCATACCTGGCTATGCCTGGTTAGTACTTGGATGGGAAACCGCCTGGGAATACCAGGTGCTGAAAGCTTTTTGGAAATTTTTCACATTTTTTTACTTTTTGGAATTTTTTCACTAATTATATAATAATCGTGCAAAAAAAAAAAAAAAAAAAAAAAAAGAGTCAATGCCCGATGTCTGAATCTTAGCATGTTTGGTTCTGGTTACTACTTGGATGGGAGACCGCCTGGGATTGCCAGGTGCTGTAAGCTTTAGGGTTTTCGTCCCTATTTATATAATGTACTGGAGATTACAGTGGCTGATCTTTAATTAGCCCTCTCTTTGCAGCAGCTTTCGCTTACGGCCATACCAACCTGGCTATGCCCGATCTCATCTGATCTCGGAAGCTAAGCAGGTTTGGGCCTGGTTAGTACTTGGATGGGAGACCGCCTGGGAATACCAGGTGCTGTAAGCTTTTGGGTTTTATTCCGAACTTATATAATGAACTGGAGATTAGAGTGTCTGATCTTTAAATAGCCCTCTCTTTGCAGCAGGTTTCGCTTACGGCCATACCAACCTGGCTATGCCTGATCTCGTCTGATCTCGGAAGCTAAGCAGGTTTGGGCTTGGTTAGTACTTGGATGGGAGACCGCCTGGGAATACCAGGTGCTGTAAGCTTTTTGGAAAATTTTCATTAGTTATGTAATAATCTTGAAAAAAAAAAAAGAGTCAATGCCAGATCTCTGAATCTTAGAATGTTTGGTTCTGGTTATTACTTGGATGGGAGACTGCCTGAGAATAATACCAGGTGCTGTAAGCTTTTGGGTTTTCTTCCCTACTTATATATTGAACTGGAGATTAGAGTGGCTGATCTTTAAATAGCCCTCTCTCTGCAGCAGCCTTCGCTTACGGCCATACCTGGCTATGCCTGTTTAGTACTTGGATGGGAAACCGCCTGGGAATACCAGGTGCTGAAAGCTTTTTGGAAATTTTTCAAATTTTTTTACTTTTTGGAATTTTTTCACTAATTATATAATAATCGTGCAAAAAAAAAAAAAAAGAGTCAATGCCCGATGTCTGAATCTTAGCATGTTTGGTTCTGGTTACTACTTGGATGGGAGACTGCCTGGGATTGCCAGGTGCTGTAAGCTTTAGGGTTTTCGTCCCTATTTATATAATGTACTGGAGATTACAGTGGCTGATCTTTAATTAGCCCTCTCTTTGCAACAGCTTTCGCTTACGGCCATACCAACCTGGATTTGCCCGATCTCGTCTGATCTCGGAAGCTAAGCAGGTTTGGGCCTGGTTAGTACTTGGATGGGAGACCGCCTGGGAATACCAGGTGCTGTAAGCTTTTGGGTTTTATTCCGAACTTATATAATGAACTGGAGATTAGAGTGTCTGATCTTTAAATAGCCCTCTCTTTGCAGCAGGTTTCGCTTACGGCCATACCAACCTGGCTATGCCTGATCTCGTCTGATCTCGGAAGCTAAGCAGGTTTGGGCTTGGTTAGTACTTGGATGGGAGACCGCCTGGGAATACCAGGTGCTGTAAGCTTTTTGGAAAATTTTCATTAGTTATGTAATAATCTTGAAAAAAAAAAAAAAGAGTCAATGCCAGATCTCTGAATCTTAGAATGTTTGGTTCTGGTTATTACTTGGATGGGAGACTGCCTGAGAATAATACCAGGTGCTGTAAGCTTTTGGGTTTTCTTCCCTACTTATATATTGAACTGGAGATTAGAGTGGCTGATCTTTAAATAGCCCTCTCTCTGCAGCAGCCTTCGCTTACGGCCATACCTGGCTATGCCTGTTTAGTACTTGGATGAGAAACCGCCTGGGAATACCAGGTGCTGAAAGCTTTTTGGAAATTTTTCAAATTTTTTTACTTTTTGGAATTTTTTCACTAATTATATAATAATCGTGCAAAAAAAAAAAAAAAAAAAAAAAAAAGAGTCAATGCCCGATGTCTGAATCTTAGCATGTTTGGTTCTGGTTACTACTTGGATGGGAGACCGCCTGGGATTGCCAGGTGCTGTAAGCTTTAGGGTTTTCGTCCCTATTTATATAATGTACTGGAGATTACAGTGGCTGATCTTTAATTAGCCCTCTCTTTGCAGAAGCTTTCGCTTACGGCCATACCAAACTGGCTATGCCCGATCTCGTCTGATCTCGGAAGCTAAGCAGGTTTGGGCCTGGTTAGTACTTGGATGGGAGACCGCCTGGGAATACCAGGTGCTGTAAGCTTTTGGGTTTTATTCCGAACTTATATAATGAACTGGAGATTAGAGTGTCTGATCTTTAAATAGCCCTCTCTTTGCAGCAGCTTTTGCTTACGGCCATACCAACCTGGCTATGCCTGATCTCGTCTGATCTTGGAAGCTAAGCAGGTTTGGGCTTGGTTAGTACTTGGATGGGAGACCGCCTGGGAATACCAGGTGCTGTAAGCTTTTTGGAAAATTTTCATTAGTTATGTAATAATCTTGAAAAAAAAAAAAAAGAGTCAATGCCAGATCTCTGAATCTTAGAATGTTTGGTTCTGGTTATTACTTGGATGGGAGACTGCCTGAGAATAATACCAGGTGCTGTAAGCTTTTGGGTTTTCTTCCCTACTTATATATTGAACTGGAGATTAGAGTGGCTGATCTTTAAATAGCCCTCTCTCTGCAGCAGCCTTCGCTTACGGCCATACCTGGCTATGCCTGGTTAGTACTTGGATGGGAAACCGCCTGGGAATACCAGGTGCTGAAAGCTTTTTGGAAATTTTTCACATTTTTTTACTTTTTGGAATTTTTTCACTAATTATATAATAATCGTGCAAAAAAAAAAAAAAGAGTCAATGCCCGATGTCTGAATCTTAGCATGTTTGGTTCTGGTTACTACTTGGATGGGAGACTGCCTGGGATTGCCAGGTGCTGTAAGCTTTAGGGTTTTCGTCCCTATTTATATAATGTACTGGAGATTACAGTGGCTGATCTTTAATTAGCCCTCTCTTTGCAGCAGCTTTCGCTTACGGCCATACTAACCTGGCTATGCCCGATCTCGTCTGATCTCGGAAGCTAAGCAGGTTTGGGCCTGGTTAGTACTTGGATGGGAGACCGCCTGGGAATACCAGGTGCTGTAAGCTTTTGGGTTTTATTCCGAACTTATATAATGAACTGGAGATTAGAGTGTCTGATCTTTAAATAGCCCTCTCTTTGCAGCAGGTTTCGCTTACGGCCATACCAACCTGGCTATGCCTGATCTCGTCTGATCTCGGAAGCTAAGCAGGTTTGGGCTTGGTTAGTACTTGGATGGGAGACCGCCTGGGAATACCAGGTGCTGTAAGCTTTTTGGAAAATTTTCATTAGTTATGTAATAATCTTGAAAAAAAAAAAAAAAAAGAGTCAATGCCAGATCTCTGAATCTTAGAATGTTTGGTTCTGGTTATTACTTGGATGGGAGACTGCCTGAGAATAATACCAGGTGCTGTAAGCTTTTGGGTTTTCTTCCCTACTTATATATTGAACTGGAGATTAGAGTGGCTGATCTTTAAATAGCCCTCTCTCTTCAGCAGCCTTCGCTTACGGCCATACCTGGCTATGCCTGTTTAGTACTTGGATGGGAAACCGCCTGGGAATACCAGGTGCTGAAAGCTTTTTGGAAATTTTTCAAATTTTTTTACTTTTTGGAATTTTTTCACTAATTATATAATAATCGTGCAAAAAAAAAAAAAAAAAAAAAAAAAAGAGTCAATGCCCGATGTCTGAATCTTAGCATGTTTGGTTCTGGTTACTACTTGGATGGGAGACTGCCTGGGATTGCCAGGTGCTGTAAGCTTTAGGGTTTTCGTCCCTATTTATATAATGTACTGGAGATTACAGTGGCTGATCTTTAATTAGCCCTCTCTTTGCAACAGCTTTCGCTTACGGCCATACCAACCTGGATTTGCCCGATCTCGTCTGATCTCGGAAGCTAAGCAGGTTTGGGCCTGGTTAGTACTTGTATGGGAGACCGCCTGGGAATACCAGGTGCTGTAAGCTTTTGGGTTTTATTCCGAACTTATATAATGAACTGGAGATTAGAGTGTCTGATCTTTAAATAGCCCTCTCTTTGCAGCAGGTTTCGCTTACGGCCATACCAACCTGGCTATGCCTGATCTCGTCTGATCTCGGAAGCTAAGCAGGTTTGGGCTTGGTTAGTACTTGGATGGGAGACCGCCTGGGAATACCAGGTGCTGTAAGCTTTTTGGAAAATTTTCATTAGTTATGTAATAATCTTGAAAAAAAAAAAAAAGAGTCAATGCCAGATCTCTGAATCTTAGAATGTTTGGTTCTGGTTATTACTTGGATGGGAGACTGCCTGAGAATAATACCAGGTGCTGTAAGCTTTTGGGTTTTCTTCCCTACTTATATATTGAACTGGAGATTAGAGTGGCTGATCTTTAAATAGCCCTCTCTCTGCAGCAGCCTTCGCTTACGGCCATACCTGGCTATGCCTGTTTAGTACTTGGATGAGAAACCGCCTGGGAATACCAGGTGCTGAAAGCTTTTTGGAAATTTTTCAAATTTTTTTACTTTTTGGAATTTTTTCACTAATTATATAATAATCGTGCAAAAAAAAAAAAAAAAAAAAAAAAAAAAAAAAAGAGTCAATGCCCGATGTCTGAATCTTAGCATGTTTGGTTCTGGTTACTACTTGGATGGGAGACCGCCTGGGATTGCCAGGTGCTGTAAGCTTTAGGGTTTTCGTCCCTATTTATATAATGTACTGGAGATTACAGTGGCTGATCTTTAATTAGCCCTCTCTTTGCAGCAGCTTTCGCTTACGGCCATACCAAACTGGCTATGCCCGATCTCGTCTGATCTCGGAAGCTAAGCAGGTTTGGGCCTGGTTAGTACTTGGATGGGAGACCGCCTGGGAATACCAGGTGCTGTAAGCTTTTGGGTTTTATTCCGAATTTATATAATGAACTGGAGATTAGAGTGTCTGATCTTTAAATAGCCCTCTCTTTGCAGCAGCTTTTGCTTACGGCCATACCAACCTGGCTATGCCTGATCTCGTCTGATCTCGGAAGCTAAGCAGGTTTGGGCTTGGTTAGTACTTGGATGGGAGACCGCCTGGGAATACCAGGTGCTGTAAGCTTTTTGGAAAATTTTCATTAGTTATGTAATAATCTTGAAAAAAAAAAAAAAGAGTCAATGCCAGATCTCTGAATCTTAGAATGTTTGGTTCTGGTTATTACTTGGATGGGAGACTGCCTGAGAATAATACCAGGTGCTGTAAGCTTTTGGGTTTTCTTCCCTACTTATATATTGAACTGGAGATTAGAGTGGCTGATCTTTAAATAGCCCTCTCTCTGCAGCAGCCTTCGCTTACGGCCATACCTGGCTATGCCTGGTTAGTACTTGGATGGGAAACCACCTGGGAATACCAGGTGCTGAAAGCTTTTTGGAAATTTTTCACATTTTTTTACTTTTTGGAATTTTTTCACTAATTATATAATAATCGTGCAAAAAAAAAAAAAAAAAAAAAAAAGAGTCAATGCCCGATGTCTGAATCTTAGCATGTTTGGTTCTGGTTACTACTTGGATGGGAGACCGCCTGGGATTGCCAGGTGCTGTAAGCTTTAGGGTTTTCGTCCCTATTTATATAATGTACTGGAGATTACAGTGGCTGATCTTTAATTAGCCCTCTCTTTGCAGCAGCTTTCGCTTACGGCCATACCAACCTGGCTATGCCCGATCTCATCTGAGCTCGGAAGCTAAGCAGGTTTGGGCCTGGTTAGTACTTGGATGGGAGACCGCCTGGGAATACCAGGTGCTGTAAGCTTTTGGGTTTTATTCCGAACTTATATAATGAACTGGAGATTAGAGTGTCTGATCTTTAAATAGCCCTCTCTTTGCAGCAGGTTTCGCTTACGGCCATACCAACCTGGCTATGCCTGATCTCGTCTGATCTCGGAAGCTAAGCAGGTTTGGGCTTGGTTAGTACTTGGATGGGAGACCGCCTGGGAATACCAGGTGCTGTAAGCTTTTTGGAAAATTTTCATTAGTTATGTAATAATCTTGAAAAAAAAAAAAGAGTCAATGCCAGATCTCTGAATCTTAGAATGTTTGGTTCTGGTTATTACTTGGATGGGAGACTGCCTGAGAATAATACCAGGTGCTGTAAGCTTTTGGGTTTTCTTCCCTACTTATATATTGAACTGGAGATTAGAGTGGCTGATCTTTAAATAGCCCTCTCTCTGCAGCAGCCTTCGCTTACGGCCATACCTGGCTATGCCTGTTTAGTACTTGGATGGGAAACCGCCTGGGAATACCAGGTGCTGAAAGCTTTTTGGAAATTTTTCAAATTTTTTTACTTTTTGGAATTTTTTCACTAATTATATAATAATCGTGCAAAAAAAAAAAAAAAAAAAAAAAAAAAAGAGTCAATGCCCGATGTCTGAATCTTAGCATGTTTGGTTCTGGTTACTACTTGGATGGGAGACTGCCTGGGATTGCCAGGTGCTGTAAGCTTTAGGGTTTTCGTCCCTATTTATATAATGTACTGGAGATTACAGTGGCTGATCTTTAATTAGCCCTCTCTTTGCAACAGCTTTCGCTTACGGCCATACCAACCTGGATTTGCCCGATCTCGTCTGATCTCGGAAGCTAAGCAGGTTTGGGCCTGGTTAGTACTTGGATGGGAGACCGCCTGGGAATACCAGGTGCTGTAAGCTTTTGGGTTTTATTCCGAACTTATATATTGAACTGGAGATTAGAGTGGCTGATCTTTAAATAGCCCTCTCTCTGCAGCAGCCTTCGCTTACGGCCATACCTGGCTATGCCTGTTTAGTACTTGGATGGGAAACCGCCTGGGAATACCAGGTGCTGAAAGCTTTTTGGAAATTTTTTAAATTTTTTTACTTTTTGGAATTTTTTCACTAATTATATAATAATCGTGCAAAAAAAAAAAAAAGAGTCAATGCCCGATGTCTGAATCTTAGCATGTTTGGTTCTGGTTACTACTTGGATGGGAGACTGCCTGGGATTGCCAGGTGCTGTAAGCTTTAGGGTTTTCGTCCCTATTTATATAATGTACTGGAGATTACAGTGGCTGATCTTTAATTAGCCCTCTCTTTGCAGCAGCTTTCGCTTACGGCCATACCAACCTGGCTATGCCCGATCTCGTCTGATCTCGGAAGCTAAGCAGGTTTGGGCCTGGTTAGTACTTGGATGGGAGACCGCCTGGGAATACCAGGTGCTGTAAGCTTTTGGGTTTTATTCCGAACTTATATAATGAACTGGAGATTAGAGTGTCTGATCTTTAAATAGCCCTCTCTTTGCAGCAGGTTTCGCTTACGGCCATACCAACCTGGCTATGCCTGATCTCGTCTGATCTCGGAAGCTAAGCAGGTTTGGGCTTGGTTAGTACTTGGATGGGAGACCGCCTGGGAATACCAGGTGCTGTAAGCTTTTTGGAAAATTTTCATTAGTTATGTAATAATCTTGAAAAAAAAAAAAGAGTCAATGCCAGATCTCTGAATCTTAGAATGTTTGGTTCTGGTTATTACTTGGATGGGAGACTGCCTGAGAATAATACCAGGTGCTGTAAGCTTTTGGGTTTTCTTCCCTACTTATATATTGAACTGGAGATTAGAGTGGCTGATCTTTAAATAGCCCTCTCTCTGCAGCAGCCTTCGCTTACGGCCATACCTGGCTATGCCTGTTTAGTACTTGGATGGGAAACCGCCTGGGAATACCAGGTGCTGAAAGCTTTTTGGAAATTTTTCAAATTTTTTTACTTTTTGGAATTTTTTCACTAATTATATAATAATCGTGCAAAAAAAAAAAAAAGAGTCAATGCCCGATGTCTGAATCTTAGCATGTTTGGTTCTGGTTACTACTTGGATGGGAGACTGCCTGGGATTGCCAGGTGCTGTAAGCTTTAGGGTTTTCGTCCCTATTTATATAATGTACTGGAGATTACAGTGGCTGATCTTTAATTAGCCCTCTCTTTGCAGCAGCTTTCGCTTACGGCCATACCAACCTGGCTATGCCCGATCTCGTCTGATCTCGGAAGCTAAGCAGGTTTGGGCCTGGTTAGTACTTGGATGGGAGACCGCCTGGGAATACCAGGTGCTGTAAGCTTTTGGGTTTTATTCCGAACTTATATAATGAACTGGAAATTAGAGTGTCTGATCTTTACATAGCCCTCTCTTTGCAGCAGGTTTCGCTTACGGCCATACCAACCTGGCTATGCCTGATCTCGTCTGATCTCGGAAGCTAAGCAGGTTTGGGCTTGGTTAGTACTTGGATGGGAGACCGCCTGGGAATACCAGGTGCTGTAAGCTTTTTGGAAAATTTTCATTAGTTATGTAATAATCTTGAAAAAAAAAAAAGAGTCAATGCCAGATCTCTGAATCTTAGAATGTTTGGTTCTGGTTATTACTTGGATGGGAGACTGCCTGAGAATAATACCAGGTGCTGTAAGCTTTTGGGTTTTCTTCCCTACTTATATATTGAACTGGAGATTAGAGTGGCTGATCTTTAAATAGCCCTCTCTCTGCAGCAGCCTTCGCTTACGGCCATACCTGGCTATGCCTGTTTAGTACTTGGATGGGAAACCGCCTGGGAATACCAGGTGCTGAAAGCTTTTTGGAAATTTTTCAAATTTTTTTACTTTTTGGAATTTTTTCACTAATTATATAATAATCGTGCAAAAAAAAAAAAAAAAAAAAAAAAAAAAGAGTCAATGCCCGATGTCTGAATCTTAGCATGTTTGGTTCTGGTTACTACTTGGATGGGAGACTGCCTGGGATTGCCAGGTGCTGTAAGCTTTAGGGTTTTCGTCCCTATTTATATAATGTACTGGAGATTACAGTGGCTGATCTTTAATTAGCCCTCTCTTTGCAACAGCTTTCGCTTACGGCCATACCAACCTGGATTTGCCCGATCTCGTCTGATCTCGGAAGCTAAGCAGGTTTGGGCCTGGTTAGTACTTGGATGGGAGACCGCCTGGGAATACCAGGTGCTGTAAGCTTTTGGGTTTTATTCCGAACTTATATATTGAACTGGAGATTAGAGTGGCTGATCTTTAAATAGCCCTCTCTCTGCAGCAGCCTTCGCTTACGGCCATACCTGGCTATGCCTGTTTAGTACTTGGATGGGAAACCGCCTGGGAATACCAGGTGCTGAAAGCTTTTTGGAAATTTTTTAAATTTTTTTACTTTTTGGAATTTTTTCACTAATTATATAATAATCGTGCAAAAAAAAAAAAAAGAGTCAATGCCCGATGTCTGAATCTTAGCATGTTTGGTTCTGGTTACTACTTGGATGGGAGACTGCCTGGGATTGCCAGGTGCTGTAAGCTTTAGGGTTTTCGTCCCTATTTATATAATGTACTGGAGATTACAGTGGCTGATCTTTAATTAGCCCTCTCTTTGCAGCAGCTTTCGCTTACGGCCATACCAACCTGGCTATGCCCGATCTCGTCTGATCTCGGAAGCTAAGCAGGTTTGGGCCTGGTTAGTACTTGGATGGGAGACCGCCTGGGAATACCAGGTGCTGTAAGCTTTTGGGTTTTATTCCGAACTTATATAATGAACTGGAGATTAGAGTGTCTGATCTTTAAATAGCCCTCTCTTTGCAGCAGGTTTCGCTTACGGCCATACCAACCTGGCTATGCCTGATCTCGTCTGATCTCGGAAGCTAAGCAGGTTTGGGCTTGGTTAGTACTTGGATGGGAGACCGCCTGGGAATACCAGGTGCTGTAAGCTTTTTGGAAAATTTTCATTAGTTATGTAATAATCTTGAAAAAAAAAAAAGAGTCAATGCCAGATCTCTGAATCTTAGAATGTTTGGTTCTGGTTATTACTTGGATGGGAGACTGCCTGAGAATAATACCAGGTGCTGTAAGCTTTTGGGTTTTCTTCCCTACTTATATATTGAACTGGAGATTAGAGTGGCTGATCTTTAAATAGCCCTCTCTCTGCAGCAGCCTTCGCTTACGGCCATACCTGGCTATGCCTGTTTAGTACTTGGATGGGAAACCGCCTGGGAATACCAGGTGCTGAAAGCTTTTTGGAAATTTTTCAAATTTTTTTACTTTTTGGAATTTTTTCACTAATTATATAATAATCGTGCAAAAAAAAAAAAAAGAGTCAATGCCCGATGTCTGAATCTTAGCATGTTTGGTTCTGGTTACTACTTGGATGGGAGACTGCCTGGGATTGCCAGGTGCTGTAAGCTTTAGGGTTTTCGTCCCTATTTATATAATGTACTGGAGATTACAGTGGCTGATCTTTAATTAGCCCTCTCTTTGCAGCAGCTTTCGCTTACGGCCATACCAACCTGGCTATGCCCGATCTCGTCTGATCTCGGAAGCTAAGCAGGTTTGGGCCTGGTTAGTACTTGGATGGGAGACCGCCTGGGAATACCAGGTGCTGTAAGCTTTTGGGTTTTATTCCGAACTTATATAATGAACTGGAAATTAGAGTGTCTGATCTTTACATAGCCCTCTCTTTGCAGCAGGTTTCGCTTACGGCCATACCAACCTGGCTATGCCTGATCTCGTCTGATCTCGGAAGCTAAGCAGGTTTGGGCTTGGTTAGTACTTGGATGGGAGACCGCCTGGGAATACCAGGTGCTGTAAGCTTTTTGGAAAATTTTCATTAGTTATGTAATAATCTTGAAAAAAAAAAAAAAAAAGAGTCAATGCCAGATCTCTGAATCTTAGAATGTTTGGTTCTGGTTATTACTTGGATGGGAGACTGCCTGAGAATAATACCAGGTGCTGTAAGCTTTTGGGTTTTCTTCCCTACTTATATATTGAACTGGAGATTAGAGTGGCTGATCTTTAAATAGCCCTCTCTCTTCAGCAGCCTTCGCTTACGGCCATACCTGGCTATGCCTGTTTAGTACTTGGATGGGAAACCGCCTGGGAATACCAGGTGCTGAAAGCTTTTTGGAAATTTTTCAAATTTTTTTACTTTTTGGAATTTTTTCACTAATTATATAATAATCGTGCAAAAAAAAAAAAAAAAAAAAAAAAAAGAGTCAATGCCCGATGTCTGAATCTTAGCATGTTTGGTTCTGGTTACTACTTGGATGGGAGACTGCCTGGGATTGCCAGGTGCTGTAAGCTTTAGGGTTTTCGTCCCTATTTATATAATGTACTGGAGATTACAGTGGCTGATCTTTAATTAGCCCTCTCTTTGCAACAGCTTTCGCTTACGGCCATACCAACCTGGATTTGCCCGATCTCGTCTGATCTCGGAAGCTAAGCAGGTTTGGGCCTGGTTAGTACTTGGATGGGAGACCGCCTGGGAATACCAGGTGCTGTAAGCTTTTGGGTTTTATTCCGAACTTATATAATGAACTGGAGATTAGAGTGTCTGATCTTTAAATAGCCCTCTCTTTGCAGCAGGTTTCGCTTACGGCCATACCAACCTGGCTATGCCTGATCTCGTCTGATCTCGGAAGCTAAGCAGGTTTGGGCTTGGTTAGTACTTGGATGGGAGACCGCCTGGGAATACCAGGTGCTGTAAGCTTTTTGGAAAATTTTCATTAGTTATGTAATAATCTTGAAAAAAAAAAAAAAGAGTCAATGCCAGATCTCTGAATCTTAGAATGTTTGGTTCTGGTTATTACTTGGATGGGAGACTGCCTGAGAATAATACCAGGTGCTGTAAGCTTTTGGGTTTTCTTCCCTACTTATATATTGAACTGGAGATTAGAGTGGCTGATCTTTAAATAGCCCTCTCTCTGCAGCAGCCTTCGCTTACGGCCATACCTGGCTATGCCTGTTTAGTACTTGGATGGGAAACCGCCTGGGAATACCAGGTGCTGAAAGCTTTTTGGAAATTTTTCAAATTTTTTTACTTTTTGGAATTTTTTCACTAATTATATAATAATCGTGCAAAAAAAAAAAAAAGAGTCAATGCCCGATGTCTGAATCTTAGCATGTTTGGTTCTGGTTACTACTTGGATGGGAGACTGCCTGGGATTGCCAGGTGCTGTAAGCTTTAGGGTTTTCGTCCCTATTTATATAATGTACTGGAGATTACAGTGGCTGATCTTTAATTAGCCCTCTCTTTGCAGCAGCTTTCGCTTACGGCCATACCAACCTGGCTATGCCCGATCTCGTCTGATCTCGGAAGCTAAGCAGGTTTGGGCCTGGTTAGTACTTGGATGGGAGACCGCCTGGGAATACCAGGTGCTGTAAGCTTTTGGGTTTTATTCCGAACTTATATAATGAACTGGAAATTAGAGTGTCTGATCTTTACATAGCCCTCTCTTTGCAGCAGGTTTCGCTTACGGCCATACCAACCTGGCTATGCCTGATCTCGTCTGATCTCGGAAGCTAAGCAGGTTTGGGCTTGGTTAGTACTTGGATGGGAGACCGCCTGGGAATACCAGGTGCTGTAAGCTTTTTGGAAAATTTTCATTAGTTATGTAATAATCTTGAAAAAAAAAAAAAAAAAGAGTCAATGCCAGATCTCTGAATCTTAGAATGTTTGGTTCTGGTTATTACTTGGATGGGAGACTGCCTGAGAATAATACCAGGTGCTGTAAGCTTTTGGGTTTTCTTCCCTACTTATATATTGAACTGGAGATTAGAGTGGCTGATCTTTAAATAGCCCTCTCTCTTCAGCAGCCTTCGCTTACGGCCATACCTGGCTATGCCTGTTTAGTACTTGGATGGGAAACCGCCTGGGAATACCAGGTGCTGAAAGCTTTTTGGAAATTTTTCAAATTTTTTTACTTTTTGGAATTTTTTCACTAATTATATAATAATCGTGCAAAAAAAAAAAAAAAAAAAAAAAAAAGAGTCAATGCCCGATGTCTGAATCTTAGCATGTTTGGTTCTGGTTACTACTTGGATGGGAGACTGCCTGGGATTGCCAGGTGCTGTAAGCTTTAGGGTTTTCGTCCCTATTTATATAATGTACTGGAGATTACAGTGGCTGATCTTTAATTAGCCCTCTCTTTGCAACAGCTTTCGCTTACGGCCATACCAACCTGGATTTGCCCGATCTCGTCTGATCTCGGAAGCTAAGCAGGTTTGGGCCTGGTTAGTACTTGGATGGGAGACCGCCTGGGAATACCAGGTGCTGTAAGCTTTTGGGTTTTATTCCGAACTTATATAATGAACTGGAGATTAGAGTGTCTGATCTTTAAATAGCCCTCTCTTTGCAGCAGGTTTCGCTTACGGCCATACCAACCTGGCTATGCCTGATCTCGTCTGATCTCGGAAGCTAAGCAGGTTTGGGCTTGGTTAGTACTTGGATGGGAGACCGCCTGGGAATACCAGGTGCTGTAAGCTTTTTGGAAAATTTTCATTAGTTATGTAATAATCTTGAAAAAAAAAAAAAAGAGTCAATGCCAGATCTCTGAATCTTAGAATGTTTGGTTCTGGTTATTACTTGGATGGGAGACTGCCTGAGAATAATACCAGGTGCTGTAAGCTTTTGGGTTTTCTTCCCTACTTATATATTGAACTGGAGATTAGAGTGGCTGATCTTTAAATAGCCCTCTCTCTGCAGCAGCCTTCGCTTACGGCCATACCTGGCTATGCCTGTTTAGTACTTGGATGGGAAACCGCCTGGGAATACCAGGTGCTGAAAGCTTTTTGGAAATTTTTCAAATTTTTTTACTTTTTGGAATTTTTTCACTAATTATATAATAATCGTGCAAAAAAAAAAAAAAGAGTCAATGCCCGATGTCTGAATCTTAGCATGTTTGGTTCTGGTTACTACTTGGATGGGAGACTGCCTGGGATTGCCAGGTGCTGTAAGCTTTAGGGTTTTCGTCCCTATTTATATAATGTACTGGAGATTACAGTGGCTGATCTTTAATTAGCCCTCTCTTTGCAGCAGCTTTCGCTTACGGCCATACCAACCTGGCTATGCCCGATCTCGTCTGATCTCGGAAGCTAAGCAGGTTTGGGCCTGGTTAGTACTTGGATGGGAGACCGCCTGGGAATACCAGGTGCTGTAAGCTTTTGGGTTTTATTCCGAACTTATATAATGAACTGGAAATTAGAGTGTCTGATCTTTACATAGCCCTCTCTTTGCAGCAGGTTTCGCTTAAGGCCATACCAACCTGGCTATGCCTGATCTCGTCTGATCTCGGAAGCTAAGCAGGTTTGGGCTTGGTTAGTACTTGGATGGGAGACCGCCTGGGAATACCAGGTGCTGTAAGCTTTTTGGAAAATTTTCATTAGTTATGTAATAATCTTGAAAAAAAAAAAAAAAAAG
The DNA here is from genome assembly GCF_963082965.1 of Carassius carassius. NCBI lineage: Eukaryota > Metazoa > Chordata > Actinopteri > Cypriniformes > Cyprinidae > Carassius > Carassius carassius. The sequence goes on from NW_026775196.1 coordinate 887,913, forward strand.
AGTCAATGCCAGATCTCTGAATCTTAGAATGTTTGGTTCTGGTTATTACTTGGATGGGAGACTGCCTGAGAATAATACCAGGTGCTGTAAGCTTTTGGGTTTTCTTCCCTACTTATATATTGAACTGGAGATTAGAGTGGCTGATCTTTAAATAGCCCTCTCTCTTCAGCAGCCTTCGCTTACGGCCATACCTGGCTATGCCTGTTTAGTACTTGGATGGGAAACCGCCTGGGAATACCAGGTGCTGAAAGCTTTTTGGAAATTTTTCAAATTTTTTTACTTTTTGGAATTTTTTCACTAATTATATAATAATCGTGCAAAAAAAAAAAAAAAAAAAAAAAAAAAAAAAGAGTCAATGCCCGATGTCTGAATCTTAGCATGTTTGGTTCTGGTTACTACTTGGATGGGAGACTGCCTGGGATTGCCAGGTGCTGTAAGCTTTAGGGTTTTCGTCCCTATTTATATAATGTACTGGAGATTACAGTGGCTGATCTTTAATTAGCCCTCTCTTTGCAACAGCTTTCGCTTACGGCCATACCAACCTGGATTTGCCCGATCTCGTCTGATCTCGGAAGCTAAGCAGGTTTGGGCCTGGTTAGTACTTGGATGGGAGACCGCCTGGGAATACCAGGTGCTGTAAGCTTTTGGGTTTTATTCCGAACTTATATAATGAACTGGAGATTAGAGTGTCTGATCTTTAAATAGCCCTCTCTTTGCAGCAGGTTTCGCTTACGGCCATACCAACCTGGCTATGCCTGATCTCGTCTGATCTCGGAAGCTAAGCAGGTTTGGGCTTGGTTAGTACTTGGATGGGAGACCGCCTGGGAATACCAGGTGCTGTAAGCTTTTTGGAAAATTTTCATTAGTTATGTAATAATCTTGAAAAAAAAAAAAAAGAGTCAATGCCAGATCTCTGAATCTTAGAATGTTTGGTTCTGGTTATTACTTGGATGGGAGACTGCCTGAGAATAATACCAGGTGCTGTAAGCTTTTGGGTTTTCTTCCCTACTTATATATTGAACTGGAGATTAGAGTGGCTGATCTTTAAATAGCCCTCTCTCTGCAGCAGCCTTCGCTTACGGCCATACCTGGCTATGCCTGTTTAGTACTTGGATGGGAAACCGCCTGGGAATACCAGGTGCTGAAAGCTTTTTGGAAATTTTTCAAATTTTTTTACTTTTTGGAATTTTTTCACTAATTATATAATAATCGTGCAAAAAAAAAAAAAAGAGTCAATGCCCGATGTCTGAATCTTAGCATGTTTGGTTCTGGTTACTACTTGGATGGGAGACTGCCTGGGATTGCCAGGTGCTGTAAGCTTTAGGGTTTTCGTCCCTATTTATATAATGTACTGGAGATTACAGTGGCTGATCTTTAATTAGCCCTCTCTTTGCAGCAGCTTTCGCTTACGGCCATACCAACCTGGCTATGCCCGATCTCGTCTGATCTCGGAAGCTAAGCAGGTTTGGGCCTGGTTAGTACTTGGATGGGAGACCGCCTGGGAATACCAGGTGCTGTAAGCTTTTGGGTTTTATTCCGAACTTATATAATGAACTGGAAATTAGAGTGTCTGATCTTTACATAGCCCTCTCTTTGCAGCAGGTTTCGCTTACGGCCATACCAACCTGGCTATGCCTGATCTCGTCTGATCTCGGAAGCTAAGCAGGTTTGGGCTTGGTTAGTACTTGGATGGGAGACCGCCTGGGAATACCAGGTGCTGTAAGCTTTTTGGAAAATTTTCATTAGTTATGTAATAATCTTGAAAAAAAAAAAAAAAAAGAGTCAATGCCAGATCTCTGAATCTTAGAATGTTTGGTTCTGGTTATTACTTGGATGGGAGACTGCCTGAGAATAATACCAGGTGCTGTAAGCTTTTGGGTTTTCTTCCCTACTTATATATTGAACTGGAGATTAGAGTGGCTGATCTTTAAATAGCCCTCTCTCTTCAGCAGCCTTCGCTTACGGCCATACCTGGCTATGCCTGTTTAGTACTTGGATGGGAAACCGCCTGGGAATACCAGGTGCTGAAAGCTTTTTGGAAATTTTTCAAATTTTTTTACTTTTTGGAATTTTTTCACTAATTATATAATAATCGTGCAAAAAAAAAAAAAAAAAAAAAAAAAAGAGTCAATGCCCGATGTCTGAATCTTAGCATGTTTGGTTCTGGTTACTACTTGGATGGGAGACTGCCTGGGATTGCCAGGTGCTGTAAGCTTTAGGGTTTTCGTCCCTATTTATATAATGTACTGGAGATTACAGTGGCTGATCTTTAATTAGCCCTCTCTTTGCAACAGCTTTCGCTTACGGCCATACCAACCTGGATTTGCCCGATCTCGTCTGATCTCGGAAGCTAAGCAGGTTTGGGCCTGGTTAGTACTTGGATGGGAGACCGCCTGGGAATACCAGGTGCTGTAAGCTTTTGGGTTTTATTCCGAACTTATATAATGAACTGGAGATTAGAGTGTCTGATCTTTAAATAGCCCTCTCTTTGCAGCAGGTTTCGCTTACGGCCATACCAACCTGGCTATGCCTGATCTCGTCTGATCTCGGAAGCTAAGCAGGTTTGGGCTTGGTTAGTACTTGGATGGGAGACCGCCTGGGAATACCAGGTGCTGTAAGCTTTTTGGAAAATTTTCATTAGTTATGTAATAATCTTGAAAAAAAAAAAAAAGAGTCAATGCCAGATCTCTGAATCTTAGAATGTTTGGTTCTGGTTATTACTTGGATGGGAGACTGCCTGAGAATAATACCAGGTGCTGTAAGCTTTTGGGTTTTCTTCCCTACTTATATATTGAACTGGAGATTAGAGTGGCTGATCTTTAAATAGCCCTCTCTCTGCAGCAGCCTTCGCTTACGGCCATACCTGGCTATGCCTGTTTAGTACTTGGATGGGAAACCGCCTGGGAATACCAGGTGCTGAAAGCTTTTTGGAAATTTTTCAAATTTTTTTACTTTTTGGAATTTTTTCACTAATTATATAATAATCGTGCAAAAAAAAAAAAAAGAGTCAATGCCCGATGTCTGAATCTTAGCATGTTTGGTTCTGGTTACTACTTGGATGGGAGACTGCCTGGGATTGCCAGGTGCTGTAAGCTTTAGGGTTTTCGTCCCTATTTATATAATGTACTGGAGATTACAGTGGCTGATCTTTAATTAGCCCTCTCTTTGCAGCAGCTTTCGCTTACGGCCATACCAACCTGGCTATGCCCGATCTCGTCTGATCTCGGAAGCTAAGCAGGTTTGGGCCTGGTTAGTACTTGGATGGGAGACCGCCTGGGAATACCAGGTGCTGTAAGCTTTTGGGTTTTATTCCGAACTTATATAATGAACTGGAAATTAGAGTGTCTGATCTTTACATAGCCCTCTCTTTGCAGCAGGTTTCGCTTACGGCCATACCAACCTGGCTATGCCTGATCTCGTCTGATCTCGGAAGCTAAGCAGGTTTGGGCTTGGTTAGTACTTGGATGGGAGACCGCCTGGGAATACCAGGTGCTGTAAGCTTTTTGGAAAATTTTCATTAGTTATGTAATAATCTTGAAAAAAAAAAAAAAAAGAGTCAATGCCAGATCTCTGAATCTTAGAATGTTTGGTTCTGGTTATTACTTGGATGGGAGACTGCCTGAGAATAATACCAGGTGCTGTAAGCTTTTGGGTTTTCTTCCCTACTTATATATTGAACTGGAGATTAGAGTGGCTGATCTTTAAATAGCCCTCTCTCTTCAGCAGCCTTCGCTTACGGCCATACCTGGCTATGCCTGTTTAGTACTTGGATGGGAAACCGCCTGGGAATACCAGGTGCTGAAAGCTTTTTGGAAATTTTTCAAATTTTTTTACTTTTTGGAATTTTTTCACTAATTATATAATAATCGTGCAAAAAAAAAAAAAAAAAAAAAAAAAAAAGAGTCAATGCCCGATGTCTGAATCTTAGCATGTTTGGTTCTGGTTACTACTTGGATGGGAGACTGCCTGGGATTGCCAGGTGCTGTAAGCTTTAGGGTTTTCGTCCCTATTTATATAATGTACTGGAGATTACAGTGGCTGATCTTTAATTAGCCCTCTCTTTGCAACAGCTTTCGCTTACGGCCATACCAACCTGGATTTGCCCGATCTCGTCTGATCTCGGAAGCTAAGCAGGTTTGGGCCTGGTTAGTACTTGGATGGGAGACCGCCTGGGAATACCAGGTGCTGTAAGCTTTTGGGTTTTATTCCGAACTTATATAATGAACTGGAGATTAGAGTGTCTGATCTTTAAATAGCCCTCTCTTTGCAGCAGGTTTCGCTTACGGCCATACCAACCTGGCTATGCCTGATCTCGTCTGATCTCGGAAGCTAAGCAGGTTTGGGCTTGGTTAGTACTTGGATGGGAGACCGCCTGGGAATACCAGGTGCTGTAAGCTTTTTGGAAAATTTTCATTAGTTATGTAATAATCTTGAAAAAAAAAAAAAAGAGTCAATGCCAGATCTCTGAATCTTAGAATGTTTGGTTCTGGTTATTACTTGGATGGGAGACTGCCTGAGAATAATACCAGGTGCTGTAAGCTTTTGGGTTTTCTTCCCTACTTATATATTGAACTGGAGATTAGAGTGGCTGATCTTTAAATAGCCCTCTCTCTGCAGCAGCCTTCGCTTACGGCCATACCTGGCTATGCCTGTTTAGTACTTGGATGAGAAACCGCCTGGGAATACCAGGTGCTGAAAGCTTTTTGGAAATTTTTCAAATTTTTTTACTTTTTGGAATTTTTTCACTAATTATATAATAATCGTGCAAAAAAAAAAAAAAAAAAAAAAAAAGAGTCAATGCCCGATGTCTGAATCTTAGCATGTTTGGTTCTGGTTACTACTTGGATGGGAGACCGCCTGGGATTGCCAGGTGCTGTAAGCTTTAGGGTTTTCGTCCCTATTTATATAATGTACTGGAGATTACAGTGGCTGATCTTTAATTAGCCCTCTCTTTGCAGCAGCTTTCGCTTACGGCCATACCAAACTGGCTATGCCCGATCTCGTCTGATCTCGGAAGCTAAGCAGGTTTGGGCCTGGTTAGTACTTGGATGGGAGACCGCCTGGGAATACCAGGTGCTGTAAGCTTTTGGGTTTTATTCCGAACTTATATAATGAACTGGAGATTAGAGTGTCTGATCTTTAAATAGCCCTCTCTTTGCAGCAGCTTTTGCTTACGGCCATACCAACCTGGCTATGCCTGATCTCGTCTGATCTCGGAAGCTAAGCAGGTTTGGGCTTGGTTAGTACTTGGATGGGAGACCGCCTGGGAATACCAGGTGCTGTAAGCTTTTTGGAAAATTTTCATTAGTTATGTAATAATCTTGAAAAAAAAAAAAAAGAGTCAATGCCAGATCTCTGAATCTTAGAATGTTTGGTTCTGGTTATTACTTGGATGGGAGACTGCCTGAGAATAATACCAGGTGCTGTAAGCTTTTGGGTTTTCTTCCCTACTTATATATTGAACTGGAGATTAGAGTGGCTGATCTTTAAATAGCCCTCTCTCTGCAGCAGCCTTCGCTTACGGCCATACCTGGCTATGCCTGGTTAGTACTTGGATGGGAAACCGCCTGGGAATACCAGGTGCTGAAAGCTTTTTGGAAATTTTTCACATTTTTTTACTTTTTGGAATTTTTTCACTAATTATATAATAATCGTGCAAAAAAAAAAAAAAAAAAAAAAAAGAGTCAATGCCCGATGTCTGAATCTTAGCATGTTTGGTTCTGGTTACTACTTGGATGGGAGACCGCCTGGGATTGCCAGGTGCTGTAAGCTTTAGGGTTTTCGTCCCTATTTATATAATGTACTGGAGATTACAGTGGCTGATCTTTAATTAGCCCTCTCTTTGCAGCAGCTTTCGCTTACGGCCATACCAACCTGGCTATGCCCGATCTCATCTGATCTCGGAAGCTAAGCAGGTTTGGGCCTGGTTAGTACTTGGATGGGAGACCGCCTGGGAATACCAGGTGCTGTAAGCTTTTGGGTTTTATTCCGAACTTATATAATGAACTGGAGATTAGAGTGTCTGATCTTTAAATAGCCCTCTCTTTGCAGCAGGTTTCGCTTACGGCCATACCAACCTGGCTATGCCTGATCTCGTCTGATCTCGGAAGCTAAGCAGGTTTGGGCTTGGTTAGTACTTGGATGGGAGACCGCCTGGGAATACCAGGTGCTGTAAGCTTTTTGGAAAATTTTCATTAGTTATGTAATAATCTTGAAAAAAAAAAAAGAGTCAATGCCAGATCTCTGAATCTTAGAATGTTTGGTTCTGGTTATTACTTGGATGGGAGACTGCCTGAGAATAATACCAGGTGCTGTAAGCTTTTGGGTTTTCTTCCCTACTTATATATTGAACTGGAGATTAGAGTGGCTGATCTTTAAATAGCCCTCTCTCTGCAGCAGCCTTCGCTTACGGCCATACCTGGCTATGCCTGTTTAGTACTTGGATGGGAAACCGCCTGGGAATACCAGGTGCTGAAAGCTTTTTGGAAATTTTTCAAATTTTTTTACTTTTTGGAATTTTTTCACTAATTATATAATAATCGTGCAAAAAAAAAAAAAAAAAAAAAAAAAAAAGAGTCAATGCCCGATGTCTGAATCTTAGCATGTTTGGTTCTGGTTACTACTTGGATGGGAGACTGCCTGGGATTGCCAGGTGCTGTAAGCTTTAGGGTTTTCGTCCCTATTTATATAATGTACTGGAGATTACAGTGGCTGATCTTTAATTAGCCCTCTCTTTGCAACAGCTTTCGCTTACGGCCATACCAACCTGGATTTGCCCGATCTCGTCTGATCTCGGAAGCTAAGCAGGTTTGGGCCTGGTTAGTACTTGGATGGGAGACCGCCTGGGAATACCAGGTGCTGTAAGCTTTTGGGTTTTATTCCGAACTTATATATTGAACTGGAGATTAGAGTGGCTGATCTTTAAATAGCCCTCTCTCTGCAGCAGCCTTCGCTTACGGCCATACCTGGCTATGCCTGTTTAGTACTTGGATGGGAAACCGCCTGGGAATACCAGGTGCTGAAAGCTTTTTGGAAATTTTTTAATTTTTTTTACTTTTTGGAATTTTTTCACTAATTATATAATAATC